>NW_010428722.1:51314-54198 GCF_000710305.1 Buceros rhinoceros silvestris | reverse complement strand
TCTGAAGTGGGAGAAGGAGTGTAATGCCTGATACCTGAGAGGAGTCACAGCACTCCCTCAATTATCACAGCAGCTCTCCAACAAATGCTCACAGAAGGTTTCCTCTTGACACACATTTGCAAGTTCCTTAAAATGGGGCCTGAGTGTCTACTACAAGACTTGTGAAATTGCAGTCTGTGCTAAATTTTCTTACTCCTATGAAGCTTCCCGATGATCTGACAGGTATTCCAGTGCTGACTTAAATAGAGGCAAGATACTACCGAGATACTTCCCTACAGATTAACAGTGAAAGCTTTTTTCCTAGCATGTAAGTTTTTTGCCAAAACACGTGACTTTACTATTCTAGTGTCAGGTTGGTGCTGCATTTGCCAAACAATTTAATGTGGGTTTCACTATTTGGTTTGAAATTGCTTTTCTGATGTCCTCAGAGGCCTACAGATCCCTTCTGGATGTCTCAAATTCTCCTCACTCATCTCCTAGGAGAGCAAGGTCAGCATCGTGGTGCAGTTTTTCCACAGCATCTTCCTCTTACACTCTGCTCGCAGCCTTTCCACTCTGTTCAAAGCACTTGAATACACCCAGGTCCATCTACTTGCACCACCATCTTCCTGCTGGCTTCTCAAATGCAGCACCAGGGATGCAGATCACCTGGGTTCCAGCCTCACCTGGGTTCCTGAAAAGTTAGACATTTAGCTGAAGGTGTTCAGCAGAAATGAAGAGCACACTCCATGCTACACACCGAGGTGTCTCAGGATAAGGCTCTTTTCCTGGAGTGTGAGTTCAGGAAAATGGAAGATTTGTGCTGGGGAGGCTGAGCTGAAGTTGTTCTCCTTGTTCCCCTTCCTCCTGGTGGATTGTTTAACCTTGTTGGCTAGTGAAAAATTGATTGCTTCATTTTGGTGTAACTAACAGTGGGGCCTCACTCCTATCTTACACCAGCATTGCCAGATTCGAAAGTTGGTAGCTTTTTGCACTTAATTTCAGTGCTGTTTTTCTTGACTTCTCATGATTAAGAAAAATAGTAAAACAAGGTTAAAATACTCATCCAGCATTTGTTACATTTCTCTGACAAATGTTGCTGAGAAGTAGCTATTGAAGTTATATTTAAATACAGTGATACACGTTGCAATCATTAGATCGATAGGGGAAAACCCAACAACATATCTGGGGGCTGGGAAAAGATCATTTATGTATCATTTTTATTTGTACATATTTTATTTTGTACATATTTTATTCGTACATATTTTAACAACTTTACACCCAAAAATGCCAAGGTCCTTTTTTGGAGACAAGGAATTCTCAAACAGAAGGAAAAAGTAATTAAGGATGAGAGGTTCTAAGCTGGAAATTAGTAACTTCTCACTAACAGTGTCTTGTGAACCTGCATGGGTCAGATTGCTTGGACTACATCTTTATTATTATTATTATTATTATTACCATTTTTTCCTGTTCCAGGATAGGGTCATCTAGCTGGGTGACAGGACAAAATCAGACACATGTACACCCACTTGCCTCATGATGTTGGTTCATAATAAGGAGGAAAGCTGAGTGTGGGGGCTGAGCAGATGAATAGGGTGATCCAGGAGATCCCTGGGTGATGGAATCACTGGGACATAATCACAAAGTGCTGGAGTGGGCAGCAGCAAAGCCCTGTACAGCTTTTGATGCTAGCCACTACACTTAGAAAATAAAAATTACTGCTAGAAAGAGCTTAGAACTTGGATGATTAGATGTATCAGCAGGGTGGTGGAATTCGAAGCAGCATAAAATTTTAGTTATTGGATGGTATTTATGGAACAGTTCTACAGATATGGTAAGCAAAATGGTGGCAGAACAAGCAAGGATTTCATTGAATTGCTGCAGTCAAGGGTAAATGATGTTTTGAAAGCAAATATTTATAAAATAAAAAAGGAAATGGATAAAAGGAACAGGTTTAAATTCATCCACCCCCATATATGTAAACTTGAATGGAGCGGAAGATAACCACATACCATCAACAGTTAAATCCTAGCCACGGAAGAAGTAGGTCACTGCATTTTTAAGTATGGACTCCTTCACCAAAATATGAGTGGATTAGCTGATTTAAGAACATTACCCATTCATTCAAGTCACAAGCCTGCAAGGGATCATGCGTACTTGACTGATGCAGTGTCACAACCATGTAAGTTACATGCTTTGACTTTCACTGGCTCTGCTGAGGTACAGATGAAAACAAAGAGCTTGCAATGTGTCAGCGAGGCAAAGAGTATTAGAAGGGAAGGATGAAGTGGTAATGTTGGTGGGTGGCTTGCTAGCTTGCTTGTAGGAAGGCCTCACTCCATAGAAATCCTCATAGCAGCTGTGGAGAAAACAACTGGAGAAAAATTGCAAATGGCATGAAAGCTTTGGTACTAACAAAAGAAAAAAGGGAAAAAAGAAACCTTGAGATACAAAACAAACAGCCAGCTTCTCAGTATCAGCCCACCAACCTCGGTGTATTGTGCATTTTGGACTGCCCTGGCTGCCTCAGGCAGTGTGGCTGGAAGCAAGACCAATGGCCAATGGTGTTGGTCATTTTATTTGCTACAAGTTTTGACTTTTTGTCATGGTGTAGGTGCAGTTTTTCAAAGCGGTCATTTTATACGAGTCCATTCACTGGACATGTTCATGCAAAAGTGTGCTTTGCTAGCATCTCCCTCTTCCTAAAAATGTTTTGGTGTCTAAGTAAGGTACCAGAAGTGTCTAAGTAAGGTATCAGACCACATACTTTGTGTGGTCAGTGAAGGGGAGCCAGGTAGCAGCTGAGGTGGGTGAGACTGAGCCATCTGCCAGCCTCCTCCCTCTGGTTGTGTCCCACCATTCCTCTGGAGGAAGGCTCAGCTTGGCCTGCCCTATGCAGGTGAAT
>NW_010428722.1:46877-51185 GCF_000710305.1 Buceros rhinoceros silvestris | reverse complement strand
CGTGGTGCAGCCTTAACAAACAAACTGGATCTCAATAAAGGGATCAAAAGGAGTCCCCTCAAAAAAGGGATCTCAATACAGATCTTTCCTAAGTGGAGCGCTTCTCCAGCTTGCTAGCTTGGATAAGGTGCCACACAGCCACGGCACTGCTGAGCTGTCCAGCATTAAATACACCCAGCGAAGGAGTCACTCCTCTTAACGTGTTGTTCGTGTTTCTGGTCTCAATAGCCATGTATCTGTCACATGTACATAATTGTATTAGAGCTCTTACTGTGATACATAAATCTCCTTTTTAGGGTCAGACCTTAGGACCTTAAGTGTGATTTGCTTTCAAATGTACTCACAATCCAAACAGACCATTGAAAGTTTTAAACCAAGATATAGAAGCCTAAGTTGTTTAGATGCCCTTGAAAATATTACTGTCAAATGTCTCTGCTAAAGTCAACAGGAGGTGCCAAACTGACACGGGTCTAAAATCAGACCAGAAACACATCCATTCACTGTAATGAATTCTAATTTTATACTCTCTCCCTTGTACTGTTTTACATTTTCCTTCCCTCTTGCAGCAGTTGTTAAACAAGCATAATTTTTATTTTTATTTTACGCTGCAATGGCACTTATTGGATCTTTTTATCTTCCTGAATGTTGAGTGTGAATTCAGGCAGTAAAGGTCTCCTCACTGGCTTCTTATAGGCAAGCTGATATTGCCAGGCCCAGAAAAATAATAAAGTTTTCAGTGCAAAGAAATATCTTTAGTGCAACATAACTTCACTATGTCAGCTTAGGAGCAGTGCCACTTGAAGTGTCAGAGTTAATTTTAATGGGCATCATGTGCCCTTTAAATTTCCTTTTTGAAAATAAAACAGCAAAAATCCATAGTCAGCAAGCAGCTGTCAGAGAGAGCGACGGAAATCCACAGATCTGGGCGGGCAATCTGAACCTTTCACATCGCATCTGTCTGGCCAACCACAGTGACTGAACACTTTTGTCTCCTGATGAAGAAAGCCTTATCAATAGCTTCCCTTCAAACGCACAACCATGGCACCCCTCTCTCCAGACTGGAGCTGTGTGTGCCATTGTCCATACTCTACAGCTCCTAGAAAATGAGACTTTTTTCATGACTGGGAACCAGGAGTCAGTAACTGGAAGGAATGCAAAAACCTTTGTAAGAAGCTGAATTTCCTAACCCCCAGATTTCCAAGCCTGGCATGCAGCAAAGGCTGTGGGGACAGAACTGGCTCTGCTGTCAGGTTAAAGTCTACAGATTTTGCTCAGTGATTTGCATTAATGAACAGCGATTAATTTTACTGAAGAAAGTATTAGTGGTATTTAGAGATCTCACGGGAGCAGTCATGGACTGTTCTTGGCAGAATTCCTTCATCATCTGGTTAATAACTTTAGTTTCCTACACTGTTGACCCAGAGACATCTTTGAGAGGAGATGGACAATGAAATTAATTTTTCATCTAATCTTTGATTAAACATGACAATGACTTACTTGGAGTGATACACATATTATAAGACCTTTTTCAAGGGAAGAGGCCGTAGGAAAGGATGGAATATCTTTCAGTTACAAAGCTTTTCCTTACATACTCATGGTGAAACAAATTTCTCACTGTGGTAAGTGGTTACTGCAGGCCTTACTCTAAACCGTATGTCTGCTTCAGGACCGCGTTTAATCAATGAACTACTTTGTCAAAGAAGTAAATCACAATTAACCCTCATAAGTAGAATTTAGCAGTTCTCTGGAGTTAATACGACCTAGTCTAAGGAACTTCTTGAAGTTACATAACAATAGAACCGTTGTCTTCTATGTGCAGTCTCTGTTTCGAGATTGCCAAGCACAAAATTCGAAAGTGTTGTAAATTCTGCTCTGCCTGAAGCAGAAACAAAAGCAATAGCCACTGGACACAAATTTTTGATGTGTTCTAAATCTCCAAAACGTCCATCAAATGGCAAAAAAGCCTTCCTAACTGGGCTCATTTTACTTCTCTATGTATACATATAAACCCCTATACATCTGAAATACTAAGCAGAGCATTTGTGCTCAAACTCAAGAGTAGCAATCCCATCTGTGACCTACAGCTTACCCTGAAAACTCGTGTTAAGTAAAGTGATTGAGTAGAGAGCTCCAGGTGACTCTGATCTTGCCTCTGCTGGGTTGGAAAAAGTCACTGAACGCAGAAACCTCTACTTTGGATAGATGCTGTTGGCCTGTCAGTCGCACTCATCTAACAAATTTGTCATAGCGAAGAGCTGTAAAGGCTTTTCGTCTTGGGGAAGTCTTGAACAATTATTATCTTTTATTGTGAAATACTGAATTTCTCATATTTTAACCCTTTTTCTTTGCAATATGGAAAACTGAAGAGATGCTGTAAAATGTGCCCACTATGTTATAATTTAGTTTTTTTCTGGTTAACTTTTGAAGGCTCAGCCCTACAAATATATATTATTGATCATAAAGCTTGTAATACAGAAAAACTCTTGCAGATTTAAAGTAACATAAATGACCAGTAGGATTTTACTAATAAATTTGTTAATTTTTGTAAACTTAAAGAAATGCCTAAAAAAATGAAGTTCCTTTCCAAAAAGATTGTAATAAGTTGCATCATTTTTTAATTATTATTTCAGGAGTAAACTTACATGTTTTACTTTACAGCTGTGTTTTGCTCTCTGAAATGATTCACACGAAATGTTTTGATTTTATATGATTAGTCCTTTTCACAGCACTTTCTCACAGAGACAAGATTGAAATAAACAATTCATGTAAACAATTAAAACTAGGGATAAGGAGATGCAGAAAATGTAAAATGAGTTGCTGATAATTTATTAAAAAAACTTGTCTCATTTTTGTTTACAAATCATTGGCCAATACATCCTGAGATAGACACATGGTATTCTTAAAGCTGTCAGAATACTCTGCATAAGAAAACATTGGTACAGGTGTATATATAATTTATGTCATGGTTCATTTAAATTCTGTTCTGTTCTCCGCTTCTAGTTTGTGTTACTGTTGTAGGGTTTTTGAAAGCAAAACAGTTAGTAGTGATTATCTTCATTTTATTGAACGAATTCTGTATTAACTATAACAATTTGCAACGTAGAACAATTTTGGGAACAAAACTAGTGCTTGGTGAATATTCAGCAGATGAAAGGTCAAATGAATGAAGTTAGGTAGATGCACTTGTGAAAATGTTAATACTGCATAATTTAATATATATGATCAGCTCTTACAACAAAAGTGCAGTGTAGAAAGCATCTTGTGAAAAGCAGAAGTATTTCAGGCATAAAGAAAATAGATGTGCAACTACATGGTCTCATTCACGTGGCTGAGAAACCTCTGTTGATGGCAGCTGGCTTCATTCCAGAACTGGCCATTACCCTCAGGCAAGGGCCTGAGCACAACAACATTTTCTGCTGGAGCACCTCTGGGCACACACATGTCCCCACAACAACTGGTCTTTCAAGGGAACAGCTTTTGTAGTGTCTGCATTCTTTTTATAACAGTATAGAAGGGGATGTTTGGCCAGCACAAGATTCTGCACCACAGCAAAAGGGAGTAAAGGTCTGCCTACCTGTCGTCTTGTCTCCACTTAGCTCGGTCTAAAATGCTTAAAATGGAAATAAAATGTGATCCTTTTCCTGTTACTTATGCCCAACTTTCAGCAAGCAGCAGTTTAGGCAGAGTCAAGTTGCAAGAACTCCCAAAGTACCATCTAGTTACTTCGTCTTTATGCAAGTTCTTCTACAGCTCATAGCATTTCAGTGGAGAAAACATTCAGAAGAGGGGCAAAACACACTGCTGTTCCCTTTACATGTGCCACACGTTTTCCATAAAGCCCTTTTCCTTTCAGTATTTGCTATAAACCCTGTTGACTAGAGCACGATTCAATATTTTTATTCTTGTGTGTGCTGGTCTTCATTTTGCTGATCACCTTCATCTTTTTCTCAGTTCTTGCAACCTACCTAAGAGAATGCATGGCACCTTTGGCTGCAGTTTTAAAAAGCAACATGGAAAAGCCTTAGGATACACGTTGAAATGAGCAGGAGAGTACCAACCGTTTCGTTATTTCATTTGGTTTGTTTCTAATGCAGTACATTTCATCATACATTTCTATAAAGAAAAGGACAATCATGGCAACAGAGCCTACTTAAATCTGTTCAGAGTTTATTTTACATTAGAGATGTGGCTGAAAATATTTTTTAAAACTAACATTAGCCAGAGTGTTTACTTATGTTCAGAATCTTGCTCAAAAAAAAAAAAAAAAAAAAAAAGGAACATGGAGAGAAAAAACCTTTGCTCCCTCTG
>NW_010428722.1:40168-46861 GCF_000710305.1 Buceros rhinoceros silvestris | reverse complement strand
AAACTTGCTCAAAAAAAAAAAAAAAAAAAAAAGGCAACTGGAGAGAGAACAGCTTCTGCTCCTGAGACCGTGACAAAGAAACAAGTGTTTGCTGTGAAAAGTCAGGCATCTCACCGCACTTGCTGTTTTCTTGCTCACTTCCTTTCAGTCACACAGAGTTCTGTGATGTCACCCAAACAAAGTTACCAACATCAAAGCAAGCAAAAGGCAATTTTCTTATCTGATAACTGTGGCCTTTCTCATTCCCTGCTGTATGTGCTCCTTAAATAACCAGTGTCATTCATTGACATCAGCAGCCTCCAGAACATGTTGTCTCGTTTGCACACCGCATGTAACGGAGCTGGTAAGAAATGTTCCCAATAACTAGGCGGCTATTCATCGTCAATTAACCACATACTTTAATGGGTTTCTTAGCAACATCATTTACTTCAAGCATACACCCCTAAGGGATGTGTTCTGTGTTGTCAGACAAACAGCAAATGAGGGCAGCTGTTGATTCCTACCCTGTTGGATGCTGAATTACAACATACAAGAATAACTATGTCAAAATGACATTTAGACTCCAAATGCTTACAGTGCTATATGGTTCCTATTAAGAATGAAATGTCTCTTCTGTTGCCCCAGTGGGACTTGCATTTAAAAGTATGATTTACCAAAGGGATTTAAATCCCAAACTTCCAAAGTCAGTCAAATCTCCAGACTTGACGTTATCGAAACATGGTAAAACCCCAATACCTGCTGGAGAGAAGAATGGAGACCCACATGGGCCCCGAAGCTAGGTGAAAGCATTGAGTCAGAGTACTTCTAGGGAAAATACAGGAACACGGCCTTGAAAAGCATTCAATAGGCCATCCAGTTATTAATAAAATCCATTCTGGAGTGCGTATAGTTTCAGGGCAAAACTGTCTGCGTGATGACAAAGCTTCTCCGAATGTTTCAAATTATTTTGCATCTACTATTTGCTTTTTCATCCATCTCTTATTCAACCACCTGAGCATGCAGGACTGCTCATTCCCTTCTTTTTTGCAGGTACTGTTTTACATGTTTGAAGAATACTATTTCTCTGAACTATAAAAGTTTTTATAGAGATCTCACTCTTTTCATGTCTCTGGCAAGCATTTTCAGGCCCCTTCATGTTTCTTGAAGATGTCGATCAAAGTAGATCTAGTACCCTTTCTGTGCCCTAACTAGAGTGAAAGCTTTGACTTACTACTGCACCTTAGAGTCAAAACCTCCTGTCAGTGTAACAGCAGGGGCTCTGTGTGCACCGAAGGGCTCTGTAACCTCTTCCTTGGAGTCTGACTACACATGCTCAGGCCAGCTCTGTTATAGCTTGGTTGAGTAACCTAGGATCACACTGCTGGAAAAGAGCTGGCGCAGAAAGATCTGGAAGATGTTTTGCCAGCGGCTCCTCTTTTCCTGGAGCTGCTTTTGAGCTCATGCCCTCTATCCTTGTCCTTGCTCGCGCTATTGCTCTAGGTATGACTGCACCTGGACATGTACTTCAACGCCCTGACCTACAGACTTCAATTCCAGGACGGACCTCAGCCGTGCTCTGGCAGCACGGCCATGCCGAGCAGTCGCGTAGCTCTGGCTTCACCACACTCAGGCTTGCTGGATAGACCCTGGTAGGTGAAGGCAGAGCCCTGCTGGCCCAGTGACCGTCATGGGCTCCCTGCCCTTGTAGGGGCAGTTGGCCCTTGCTGTGCCCTGGCAGCAACTCAGGTTATCCCACAGGCCACTTTTAGACACAATCAGTGCCTAGGTATAAATTCCCAGTGTTCTATGATGTAGTTTGCTGTTTCAGGTGCAAGGTTTTTCCCCGTATTGAACTGACTACATTCAAGATAACACTAGTTAATGTTTGTTCCCAGTCTTTAGGACCACTGTAACAGAAGAAAATTTCACAGATTTTCAGAGTGTTATTTCAAAAGAGAATTGTTATCTACATCCCAGGCGTGCAATATTCTTCAGTTAAATAAAATGCTCATTTTAGTTAGTTGATGTTGTTCGCTATGTGCTTAATTGGAGGATATTACTCATCTCTGACCAGTGGTGCTTGCTGGATCTGCCTTGTTTTCCAGGCTCATTCACAGGTGTCAACAATGTTAAACCTCATTTCCAGTATTTCTTAAAATAACAGTAGTTGTTTGGGCACTATTTTTCTTAAGTTTCAATTGTCCTTTCGTATGAATGTTAAAAGGTAACCATAAAATGGCAGTGAAAATAAACCACATGTTAACTTTATTTAAGTTCAAAAGTAAGAATTGTGGATAGACAACCTGTATTCTCACAGGTAGACTCTTTTTTCAAAGACTATTTATTGAAAAAGAAGTACAATACCATTTTGTACAAAACCTGAACAATACAATGCAATTTCATTGAAAAGATGTAAATACATTTCATTTAAAATCTCTACTCGTGTTTCCATTCTTGTCAAGCAGGCATTCTGACCGGGGTAGAAAACTGAGGTTAAAAAACAAATATAAAAGAGACCACAGCCAGCACCTCCCTTGGTTTCTTTTGTCTTTGCACTTCCTGGGCCGCTGCCAGGTCCTTTAGTACCCTCACATCCCTGCCAGACCACGGGGCTCCTCCCACCCTGCCAGGGGTCCAGGACCCCATGTCAGCCCCCCAGGGCCATCAGCCGCTGCCCCAGCGATGCTGCAGCAGGGCCAGGCTCCAGTTCCCGCAGCCCTGCCCTGCCCTGCCATAGGTCCCGCCAAGCCGGGCTCACCCACTGGCCCATGTCCTGGCCTTGCCCCATTCCCAGGAAGGGGACCAGTGCCTGGGACTGGAGCTGCCCCAGTGGCCCCCAGTGCCCTGCTCCAGGCCCTGTCTGCCAGGCATTTAGGGAACCAAAATCTTACTTTGTATATTTCACTGGTTTTAAACTTGACCATTTATTTAATTTATATTGTTTCCTCTTAACGATGGGTGTTGCACAGACATCTCTGCTGCCCTCTGGCCCAGCCCCTGAGGTGAGGGAGAAGCTGCTGCTGCTCATCCTTTTGAAGCCATGTTCCTAAAGAGATCTCCCTGTGGTTTTAGGCAACTCTCATCTTGTTACCTTTCTGTCCTGGTTTTGGTGGGGCTAGAGCTAAGTTTCCTTCTTCGTAGTTTGAATAGTGCTATGTTTTAGATTCAGTAAGAGAAGAATGTTGATACTGATGTTTTTAATTGTTGCTAGGAAATTAAGGACTTTTCAACTTCCTATGTTTTTTTTTTTCCCTAGTGTGCAGGAGTACACGAAGCTGGAGGGCAGAACATAGCCAAGACAGCTGACTCAAACTAGCCAAAGGGATATTCCATACCATAAAACATCCTGCTCAGTGTATGAACTGGGGAGAGCTGGCTGAGGGGTTGGATCTCTGGTATCTCAGGTACCAGTCAGTGGGCGGTGAGCAATTGCGTTGTGCACCACTTGTCCGTTTCCTGGGTCTTATTTCTTTCTCTTTTTGTTTTACTCCTTTTCGATACAGTTATTATAGTAGTTTATTATTATATTTCTTAAAATTTACTAAAATGTTCTTATCTCAACCCACAAATTTTTCTTTCTTTTTTCTTCCCCCCCAATCTCCTCCCTCTCCACTGGGAGGTGGATGGAAGGAGTGAGCGAGCAGTTGTGTGGTGCTTAGTTCCTGGCTGGGGTTAAACCACAACAGCAACTCATACCTCACTACTGCCATCTGACCTAGATGTCAGGGGCTCTCTTTCTCAACAGGTTGCCCAAGGCTACAGGCAAGTTGTGGATTTAGCTGTCCTTATCATAGATCTTTCCTCTTTGGACTCCGCATTGTCTTGTTAGCAAAGGAATGGTTGTGCCCAATTCAATCTGAGGAGGCACCTAGAAGTTTCATATCTAAGCCTACTTAAGGAAGTGTTCATTTCCTGACTACAGAGCTTCAAGCAGGAAACTGGCTTGCATAACTATTTTCCAGTAGTTTTTGTCATTGAATGGTCATCAGTTTTCTACTTCACACTTCTTTCTGAGATCCAGAACAAGGTTTCTGCCATGCCTCTTCCTTTCCTCTAAAGACAGAACAGTTGAGAAACTTAGTTTCACTGACCATGCATATGTATCTACCTCATATCTAGACTTCCAAGAGATTTATGGATAGACTATTCTGCAAATGCAAAATTAGATCAGACAGAAAAAAATTTATGTGGCACTTTCCTCATCAGATCTTCTATTACACCTCTGTGTAGCTAGATCCCACTACTCTTTTGAAGAAAATAGTGCCAAAATAGGGAGGAAGAAATTACAATTTGAAGACTTTTTTTTTATTCAGCACAAATATAAGATAATGGTTTGAAGAGGAAGACAGAACGTAAGTTTTACTGTACCAGCCTCACCTCTCTGTTGACTTGACATACTAGTAAATTCTGAAAATACGCAAACATTTCATACCATTTATGCTAATGGCATAAACAGTCATCAGTTATGCTCAAGCAAATAATTTTAGTCCTTTGACAGTTGCTGCATTGTAGTTACCCTTGAAGAGCTGTGATAACATCCCTAGACTGGTGCTGCAGACTCGGTGATGGTATGAGAACCAGAGGACATGTTCTGGTAATTGATATCCTCGCAAGAGTACTAAAGCAAGTCTGACCAGTCTAGCCCTCATTTCAGTCATTTTTCTTCAGATTGTTGAGAACACATGCAACAAAAACTTTAACTTTGTTCCAGTGAGAACACTCATCAGGAGAGCTTTGAAAGTGTGCTCTCATGGAGAAACACATTATCAATTTATGATTTCATTTCCTTAAGGATATATTTTGGTTTTCCCCACAATAATTTTTTGAATGTTAATAACAACTGTCTCCTTCAAGATGAACTTCTCTATGGAAGCACTAAATACTAAGTGTTTCAGATTTTTGCAAACTTAAGTGATCTTACGAAGATTTGAGTAGCCTTTTGGAAGAAAGAAAAAGGATTTGACTGTTACTATGGACAGGCAGAAATGCCTGTTTTCCTTTTAGTTAAGACAAAACATGCCACTAAACCAAATAGTTACCAGATTATTCCTGAAAACATCTTGTAGGGTTCTTGTGACTTAAAATACAAAATTTATCTTTGTGATTTGGCAAAGATTACACAGTGGAATTGCCCCCTTTTTCTGTGCATGCATGCCAGCATTATTTCAAGTGACTCACACGATGTTAGCAAGTGTCAGTACACAACATATTTCACTCCTCAGCCTATTTGATAATCATTGCTCCAGTCCCTTTCCAATTGCCTCTTTTTGAATCCAGTTCCCATTCCATTTTTCTGTCAGTTGAGAATAATTCTCGAACTTGCCACAGAGTTCTTTTTACCTTTTCAGTCAACGTGTAGTCTTGATTTACCCAATTCTGTTATTGTCAATGGACAATGAAAGCAAAAAAATAGAACAAAAAAAGTTAAAAAATGCAGAATTCTTTCATTTTATTTATGTTCTTTACTCTCTTCTTACAGTTTTTTTTTTTTTGACAAAAAGAAATCTGTAAAACAAAGAAAGCTTCTTCTGAACACTGTCTTCTAAATGTTGTCTTTCAAGAACATTCCTCAAGTTATAAACTATATTTTCTTTTTATGAAGAGATGGAGTTATCTATCTCCTCACACGTTCAGTTTACAAACAGTTCTATTTCCTAGGGAGAAAAGAAAAAAATTTTCAACAGAGTCTGATGAAAACTGATCATGTTCCTTGAGTTATGAATCATTTCAGAAAGTCATGAGCTTTTGAAATTCTGATTTCTTCCTCTTGTTTTGAATCTGTATTTCTTCCAAATTGAATCTACATTTCCAACTAATTTAATAATCCAGAAGTCTCTGTATTCTGTGCCTTTAAAGTTTTAGAGGCTGTAGAGTATATTCCCAAAAGACAGAAGTCAGCATAGCTCCAGGAATGTAATTCAACATCTATTGATTTATATCTGCTGAGGATATGCTGGTGAATGAGATACAGAAAAGAAATGTACTCTTTGAAGGACAGAAAATCCTGTTAAGAAACCAGTTGAAGTTGCTACTTGCCAACAAAGTTCTTTACTATTGCATTCATAGATAATAAGTATTTCAAAGAAAAAGAAAATACCACCTGGGTGTATTAGAACTATTTTCTTACCCTCAAGCTGCTGTATGTATTTTCAAGTATATTTTAAATGATCGTTTGTGCTGTGTGCCCGATTAGCATGTTTGTGCCTGATTAGAAACATCTTAAAAGGTGTACTTTCAGAAAGCTATAAAGCTAATCTTATAGTTTGTGCCCCCATGATAAAAAAAAAATAAAATCAAATTATGTTCTAATGATATGCCTAGATTCAAAATCTGCCTTCAGAAAATCTTGGCCATTCAGCTAAAATTACGGACATAAGCATCAAGAAATAGAAACCTGCTGGCTCTATCCAGCTTCATCAGTCTTGTGCCCCTGAGCTTAAGAATTACAAGGTCATGGAAACAGAATTTGGTAGTCTCCCTCATTGCCACCCAATCCGAAAGGTTTTCCTAACACTTTAGACCTTTGGCCTCAGTGGAGAACACACCCCACCAGCTAGTAGAAGGAGGCCATGTTCAACATTGCCTTGGCCTGCTCACAGAAGCTGCTGTGTCTGATGAATGCGTGTGAGAAATGGGATTAAAAGAAAAAGAGTCTGAAAGGAAGTGGGGACTCTTCATCAAGGTAAATCTTCTTCTCCATGAAGTTTCATGTAG
>NW_010428722.1:13298-40069 GCF_000710305.1 Buceros rhinoceros silvestris | reverse complement strand
AGGGAAAGAATGAAAAATGTTTTAATATGAAGGCATTATAGAGCACATGAAGAGAAAGCATAAAGCATTTCACATATTGAGATGTGTGCAGAAAGACAGGTACCAAGAAAGGCTGAATACAGTACTGAGCCTCCCTCTGGGATAAATAACTATTTGTTTCAGAAGTTCTCCTCGAGACAGTGAATGTAAAGTTGAAGAGAACATGACAGAACCTCCTGGTGATGGAAAAGAAAGCTCATCTCGGTGTAAATTGAATTGGGATTCTTTGATTTACTGCACACACTTAATTGATAATCAGTGAGCTATATATTCAGGATCAATATCAGCACCAGAACAAATATAAAGTGTGCCTTATGACCATCAATGGATTGTCATGTACTAGGATGGGTGGGAAAACCTGTTGCTGTGTTCATGGTTCAGGTGAAATGTAGTGCCTGTTTAGAATCAGGGAAAACCTCAGGATTCCCTGATCTTTCTCCCTAGTGTTGTGCTTTGACTTCTTTCTACACACTGTTCTCTGCTGAGTTTCTCCTGGTTTCCTCTCATTTCTTCCTGAGAAAAAAGGAAACAGCATCTGAAAGCTGCTTTGCATGTGGAAACAGATGTGACAGAGGTGACAGAGTACAGGAATGGAATACACCTAATAAAAATAGATGTTCAGGGACTATTGAAATATTCAAAGTAATCTGGCTGCCACTGCAGAGTACCACGAATCTATTCTAGGACAGGTAGCCTAAGTAGGCATTGTATCATATCGACAGACCATAGGGATGTTGTTCCCAAATGTCATAGTATTCCTTACAGTTAGGTGACAGCACCAAGCCAAACTCAGTGCAGGCAGTGGAGCTTGGAGACTCATTCAGCTTTCCCTGAAGTCAATGCTCACAGTTGGTGAGTTTGGGAAGAAACTAAAGGGAAGAGAATGGGTTTACTCTGGTTCAAAACAGCATAAGAGAAAAAGTCAAAATAATAAATAAGACCTAAGATACAGTAAGTGCCTTGTGGTGTTAGAAACACAGCAATATAATGCCATTTGGCATTCAATTTATTCCGGGAAAGAGAGAGAAACTAGTAAAGCCTATTCAGCATTACTGAAGGGTTTGTAGCTTCAATGGCCCTTTCATTCCCTTCCACACTGTAAAGCAACGTTTCCCTTTTGCTGGTGTTCCTAGCATCTTGGGAGGCAATTGCCTTTGGTTACAACACACCTTCCTTATCCTGATTTAATATCCCTATTTCATACTAGGATATTTGATTTAAATGGGCTGAATCCTCAACGATGGAAACTGGCTGAGTTACTGAAAAAGTTAGTCTACCCCAGCTTTGAAAGCTAAAAATGTAAGCTGGACGCTTGTAATGCCTTTATAGTTGGTTCAAAGAAAAAACGTGCCTCCAGAAATTACTTACCTTAAAATATTTGTCCAAGACAGACCAAGCAAACCATCTCTGGAGGTGCTTATTTTTCTCTAATAACTGTAAAAGAAGCCTGCTGTGACTGGCCCAAGCTTGGCCATATAACTTTGACACCTCTAGAATAGATGAAATGCCATCTGCCCTCACTGACTTTGTGGCCTCTAAAGATGTCAATGAATGTCAAAGAGGCAATTCTGGAGAAATTGGGTTGCCAAGGAAGCAGAAGTGACAGGTTTGGATCCCTCATCCTGGTTATCAGGACTGTGAACAATACCACAGGCTCGTAGCCTTTGTTTTGTTGGAGATATTTCTGTTTTGAAATCAGAGTTTCTGTGATATGTCACTCGTTTCCACATTTCTTTTTTCTTCATCAAATCTTCAGGTATCTCACACAAAAGTTACCTTCTAATGCTCCAGACTTGCAGCACTGGGAAAAGAGAGGTAATCCCTGCCTGGACTTCGGTGTAGGTTGTGTCTTAGTCCCAGGCAGCACACACACCTCATCCACAAAGGAAGTATTTGTTCTCAGTCTCTTGCTTTGCTGGTCCTGAAGAAAAGCAGCTCTTACGCTTTCTTAGCTCTGCGGTCCAGCTCTGGGGACAGAGAACAGATACTCATACCTTGGGTCATTCTCAGAAGCAGCATTTCTTAGCTTCATATTCCCACAAGGTACCAAATGTTGATTTGCTGCTTTAATTTTTCAGCACAAAACCTGCAGTGGGGACATGAATCCACCCCACAAGCTATAGATTAGGGAAGTATAGCAATACAGAGACAACTATATGGAAGTATGTATAAACATTTGTTTAAAAAAAACTTTTCTGAGTTACAATCTATATTGGTTTTGTCTATATGAGGTAGTCATGTACTCAGGGATTTCTTTGTTTATGAAAACAAACAAGATTTATTGTAAATAAAGAGGAAGCTGTAACTACTTCAGTTAAATGTCTAAATCAATGAAGCATAATAGAAGGAAAGCATCATAGGATTTTGACACAATTCCACCATTATTAATACTTTGAAGTGACATAAAAATGGAGACCATCACTGAAGTGACAGAGCGTCATTTTGAAGGAAACCTGTGCCAAATTACAGAGTATCAGCAGAGAGACTGCCCCCCAAAAATTGATTCAGCAGTAAACCTGCATCTTAGTATGTAAACAAGCAGGGGTTTTCAGAGCAAGCATCTGTAGATTCACGTATCAGTTTTCACTCAACCTTTAGCCCAGCTGTGCGCCTGCTGGAAGGAAATCCCCGTGGGACTGAAGAGGCAGGGTGGGTTTGAAGAGAACATACTCATATTCAGTATCTCCAAATCTGGCTTCTCTTTGCAGAAGATTCTGCTGTTCTGGGAACTCTCCACAGCTGGTCAGAAGGGGGTAGAACCCTTCTGCAACACCCACGCCCTTCGGAAAGCGTGTGTGCAGAGGGACCCAACACCACAAGGTGGACAAAAGTTGAGCGCCTGTCTCCCAGTGAAAGACAGATACTCTACTACAGAGGACAGAGCATAGGGGAAACGAGGAAGAACTGGCTGTTGTAGAACTTTCTGCAGCTTGGAGGTGACATGGTATTAAACAGATCTTTGATTTGTTTAAATTACACCAGCAAGAGTACCCTAGAACTGCTCTTACACGTATCAAAAAATGGCTTAGAGGTGAGGCAATTTATATACACGTTAGAAGAGAATGCTTAGAAAGTTGTCTCAACGTGTATTTTATAATCAATACTGAGATGTGATTTAAGGTATCCATAGAAGGCTCTGGATCAAAGGTAGCTCTGTGACTGACAACTTGGATGTTAATTTTTACATTTCCATCTCTTGATTGTTAGGAAGTTAATGTTAAATTTTAATGTTTACGGTTTTCACAACTGTAATTGTGTTAATTACGGGTTTGTGTGTGTAAGTTATTTTAAATAAATTTGTTTAACATTCACTAAATTATAGGGTTTACTTGCCAAGTCTATCAAGAAAATAAAACTGAGATAAGTTATTTCCCTAAACTACAATTTACAATCTGATTAAATTAAAATTTGAGTGCTTTGATTATCATCAGTGTTTAGTAAATACTTTGAGCCATTTTTTTCCCATTTGCTTGCTTCTTTAGGGAAATACCTTTGAGCTAGACAGCAAGGAAAAGCCTGGAATATATCATCATCCCTCAGAAAAGACTTTGAAGGTTCAGTGCAATCTATTGAAAATGCTGTTTTATCAAAAGTAAATGGAATGAAAATAACTATTTTTACATCTTTCAGGTCATAGCAGAAGAGATATTCTCATAAATCTGGATTCATCTGAGCATAGCAGTTCTTGTTCCCATCTACATATGTAATCTGTAAATGTGAATTTTGTCTCTCTACCTACTGCTTATCTGCTCAGACAAGTTAGGGAAGTTTCAAGGCTGAAAAGCTACATGTCCTAAGGGCTTTTTGGTGGCAGAGACTGTTCTGGTGACTCCGCGATCTCTTTAGATACATCGCTGCCCTCTAACAGAAGATCCTTACTCTACTACAGTGTCCTTTCAGGAGTAAGCACGGCACTGTAGCTGTAGCAGTATGGCCTCTGTTAGCCACAGCTCAGCATGGATTTGAGTCGACAGTGTCTGTAGGAATGTGGTCTGAGTTAAAGTCCAAGCTTGTGCACAAGCTTGTGTAGCATGTGGGTTGCTCATGTCTCAATAAATTAAGTCATTGTTTAGGTACTAAGGAGGATCAGGACATTCAGTTTCAGCTCCAAAAAAAAAAACCAAAACATACATTTGCAGATATTTCTTCCACTAACACACCTAGTGAACATTTAAAGACTTCCAACTCTGTGAGGAGGAGGAGGGAGAAAAGACAGTAAATAATCCTTCCACCCCTTGCTTCTCAATCTTAACTATTGAGGAGGAGACTTAGTCAAAAGGCCCTCAATTCTTAGCAACCCCTGTTCTCCCAGAGGAGGGACTTTTTTGACTGATCAGTTTGCTATCAGTGGTAATTGTACAAATAACCAGCAGTAACAGTGTCAGAGAAAGAGGCTTTGTCACAGCTCTTTGCTCCTGTCCAGGAGTTGATGGATTTCCCAGCCATAAATTTCAGGCTGCTCCTTACCGTAGACGTTATGGGTGTGTGCTATTCAGATATTCGTATGCCCAAGCTCTCCTTGTTCTCTTCCCCTTGATGTCTGTTGCCCCCACTTCTCTCTCTCTCCATTCCTACCTACTAACACATTCCCCAGTCCAGCACCTACTGGACAGTTTGCTGCCCAAAGCATAATTTCCTTGGGTGAGCAATGAGGGTGCTTCAGGTGAGACCAGTACTCTGTGGTGATTCTACCCTATGCTGAATTACTTCTTGCTCTACTAGCTATCTTTTTACTACCTCCCTCCTTACTACTACAACAGTGCTAATATGAACTCCATCTGAGGCAATTACCCAACTTCCAATTTTCCTTTCATTTTTGTAGTTGGTCTCTTTGCAGTATTTCTGCACAGGGAAGTACAAAACTACCCTTTGCAACACATGAAGAAAATTAGACGTCACTTTGTGAATAAGGTCTAATAGACTATGTCCACATCCTGGTAATATAACAGCAAAAATAATACGCATATATTTAAAAATCCCTGATTTTTCTTGTGTTGTTGTCTGATCCTACTATCTTGCCAGCTTGTAATTCAGCCATGGAGTTTCTATTTTCCAGCGTTTCACATTCTGGCCATGGCATGATATTATTGAATCCTTCTGCAAAAATTCCTTTACACAGTATGACTCTCACCCAGGCTTTCGCTATCTTACATCTTTATTAGTACAAAAGTGTTTTCATCCTCTTTGGCAAATCCCTCTCTTTGCATAACCATTCAGAGCGCTGCTGCAAAGTGCTGTTCTACGAATCATTAATTTTTATCATATTACTCTTGTCTTGGAAGCTTTGCACTGTCTTTTTTTCTGTTCTATTTTATCAGGCACAGGCCGCTTGTCATCTCTTTCAAGGATCTTAATATCTTTGCTTTCCATTTCAGCTCTGTTCACTATCAAAATGAGTTCTTGCAACTCTTTTCAGCCTATGGTATTGCTTGCACTTTCCACAGAGTCCTCTGTAAACCTTTGCAAAGTTACATCAAGATTAGTCTCTCCTTTGCAGTCTCTTCCTCTGTGAGGATAGCAAGGACAATAGCTATCCTGCTGATGCACTGGAGCCAATACCTCCAGTGCCCTTGCGGTACAGCTCTCTCATTTTCCTGATATGTTAGCTGGTTTTCTGCAGATAGTGTAAAAACTGTCTGGGGAAAGGATTAGGTTTTTTGCTCTGTGCTTCTATTTCCCAGTCTTAGTAGAATTAATCCTTTTCCATGACTGGACCTCCTAACCACTGTGGATTACTGCCAGATGGCCGTGGGACTTTTTCAAAGCAACGTACAGGCATGCTGACACAAGCCCAAATGAGAACGCAACTATGTTAGTCCCCTTCCTGGAACAGTATAAGCAATGCTACCACAAGTGCTTGGTCCAGCTGAAATTGTCAAAGGTGCAAAATATCCTTACCTAGAAAACCTGTAGGTCTCTCTGACTCATTTCCCTGGCAGACACTGTAAGGGTGGCAATGGGAATGTACTGCTGTGACAGGCACCAGTATTATGCAATGAGGGCTAGGAAATATTTATGTAGATATTTAGTATAGAAGATTTATACAGGCAACGCAGATGTCAAATCACCTGGCAGGACTAAGAATGCTTTTTGGGGGGGGCGACAAGGCCCTCAGTGACCACAACACTATTCATCTTCGTCAGTTTCTGTGTCTACAAAATCCTTCTCCTCAGTTTCCCAGCACGTGCATGGATTGGTTCCCTCAGAGAATTACATTCCTTGCAGTGAGTATTTAGAGATATGATTTTGTCTTCATTTATTTTTAAATTATTATTCTGGCTTCTAATTATTCTTCATCAGTTCCCCCTACCACTGGATTTTTTTTTCCAAAGAAGCATTACCAACATCAATTCCTTAAAGCAACATTACAGGTACTTACATCTTCTCTGCCATGACAATGAAATGCTGATGTGTATTTTCCCACAGCTGCAGTAGGTTTAGGTTGCTAGGAACTAATTAAGTCTGTTTGATCATATGTCCATCCCTAAAGTTTAATAAAATGGAATAACCGAATCAGTCAAATCTATTTAAAGAACTGGATTAAGAGATGTAACTAGCATGGTAGCAATATGAGGTGCAACACTGTGATCTCTCCTAAATGCCCAAGTTAAAAAGAGTGAAAACTTGTTATTTCTGAAAATAAATCCCTTCACCAGATGTCAGCCTGGGTAGCTCAAATGATGCAGCAATAATATTTAGGAAGAGCTCAGGTGAGGCTGAACTTGTAAGCCTTTGTTTTCATGGGGAGAGGTCCTACCACATATCCCTGCATAGAAATACAGTTTGGTCAATATATTCCCTCTAGATTATATAAAATAACCAAGAAGCTAAGGCCTTAATTGAGCAAATCCTCGGTTCTGCTAAGAGCATGCTCAAGTTATAGGCCTCTGTCTTTCTCATGTCATGTCCTAATTAGTTACATGACAAGAAATGATATACAGCAGTGGTTAAGGAAGCTGAGAATTAAAGACTGTCATATGAAATGATTGATAAAACGTTCTGCAGGGGTTGCTCCCGTCAGTGTAATGGGGAAAAACAACTGGAGTAAAATTTTATTTACAGCAGCAGCTCCAAGCCCTCTAATTACTCCAGCTCTAATAGTGACATGTTTGCTGTCAAATTTGGCTAACTCCTGGATAAAGAATTAAGCCCACAGAGGTGGATCCAGAGCTTAGTTAGATGTGAGAATACCATTTCCCCCCCATATGCATATGGCCTGAGGCAAACTGGTCCTGGATCCCAAGCCTTTAAATCAACATATGTTTGAAGCATGGCATCTTTTTCTTGTTTTTTTCAGCCTGAGTAAGTATTCCTTTCTATTGAGAGTTGCTAAGAAGTCGGGCACAAGTGTTGGTGTAGGTCAAGTCACACCATTAGTGAATTCAGGACATTGCTGAAATACATGCCTCCATGCAAGAATTCTGGATTTCTCCTGGCTCGTTAATGTAGCCACCCCTCTCAATGGACAAAATGTATTTGTTTGGTGTGTGGTCTGAGCCAGAGTAGTCATCTCAGACTGTTCTTGACTGTGGTCTGAGTGCAGGTGACCCTATACATCTAGGTTTGGTTCAGTCTTGAATCCAGCTCAAACCAACATACTTCATTCCCTCTTCCTCCTACAAAATAGGAAAATCATGTCTCTGAATCTTAGAGGGGGGTATGATGTGATAAAAACACATTTATTTCAATATCAGTTTCCAACAAGCACTTAATAAGACAGGACTAAGTAGATGGCAAAAACAAGCAGTATAAACGCAGCAGAAGTTTTGACTCTAAACAGAAGCATTTTGATAGTGAATGGCAACCATCCATTCTTCCTTAATGTAGGGGGAAAAAAAGGTTGTTTGACAGGACTACATAATTTGTTGCCTTTTCGAAATGTTGTCGTGTTGTAGTGCCACTTGCATTACGGTCATTCACAAGACATGTCACTTCAGCCAAGCAAGTTTATGGTGGAGGCTCTGTCATTTTCCATCCACTTTGCACAGTGAATCAGACGCTGTGATAAAGGGGAGCAGAAGGCAGACAAGTGCGGTAAGTGGGGAGATGGCATGTTGAGAAAGCTTGGCAAGACAATTTTCTCTCAGCATTAACCAAACTGACAAATGCTAAGAGAATGCCATTTACATTAAAATTGTGATCAGCTTGCAAATAAATTTTGGTGATTCACAAGCTGCCTCTGTCCTTCTGAAACAATATTTGTAGGGCTTTGAAATGGCATTTTCAATATAGCAAATACATTTAAGGTACAACACAGGGAGCTGCTTATATAAAAAAACCCCTGCAATTTACACCAGCCCAAGGACACTCAAATATGGTTTTGTCACTACAGTTGCATCTCTAATTGATGCTGTGACTCCCATTCCCTTCCTCCTTCTGTGTCCAAAGCCCCTCCAATGGAACTGGAGATCCCAGCAACTGATGCACCACCTTCAGCAAGCCTGAATTTCTGCTGAATGGGACAGAGATATGTAGACCTCAGCAAGATTACCTCAGTTATGCTTTTGCAGCTACTAATAGTGAGATTCAGCCTGGTTCTGGCCTTACTGGTGAGCCCAGCTCATAGGAAGGATTAGAGACTGTTTGCAGCTATCCAAAAGGAGTGAGAGCTGAATGAAATAAAATGCTGGCTCAGGTCTTTTCCACCGCCTAATAGCTTAACTGGAGTCTGTAAGAAATCTGAGAAAAGAGTGTGAGGACAAGTTCAGCTTGCAAGACACACCAAGCGAGCAGATTGGTTGATCACTTAGGCTGTCATCAGGAATTTACTGTCCATGTGGATGAAGCAGAATTTCTGAGGTCATGTCAATCATACGCTATCCAGTCAAGCTCACAGATTTCCCCTGTTTATGTAGGACATTACTACATTTGTCCCTGCAATACTATATTTCTATAAATATAGTGAGTGGTGAGTGACTGGTGAGTGAACTTTAGGGCAAATAAAGATCCTGCCATCAGTTTCAGCAAGAACAGGAATTCGAATATATGTGACATTAAATCCCTTCTCCCACTCCACTCCTGCCTAGTTGCAACTATCACCCTAAATGGAGTGGTGCCTACATGTAGATGGCTAAATCATTCTGTAAGACTGTGTCAAGGAGCACCGTGATGCTGGAGCAATGGTATCAAAAGTTACCAGAATAACCACGGTCGCATCCCTGTTTGAATCACCTCTTACACGAATAATTTGGAGAGGCAGCATGTGATTCCCCAAAGACTCTCAAAGTAAAAGTCAAAACTAACAAGTTAATTGTGGTTTTTCTTCTAACTTTTAAAAGCTACAAGCTGCTGCAAGAAGTTTAGAGTGATCAATTAGATTCTGGCTTTACCATGAGCATTCTCTGGGGAATCAGTACAGTAGCAGCCTAATACATTTTATTCATTACCTGAGCAAGAGTGAGCAAGACGGTATTTTATTGAATGCAGTCAGCTTCACTGATCAGAAAATGAGAGCCCACAGTGTTTAGGAAATAGCCTCTGCGATGAAAATTTTGTGGATGTTAATGATGTAGAGATAATAAGGACCATTTGGATTTTGTAAGGACTACATATTCTATTTATCACAATGACTTTCAGCTTGCTCTTTTAGACATAAAAACTTGTTTCACAAGTGGTTTTAATTCCAAAAAGTTTGGTTTGTATCTATCTCTGTAGTAACTTTTCCTAATTTAAATTTAGAATCTAGCAGTATCTATAAGCTTTATTCAGTGAACTCTAATGATCATGACATTTCCAGGGTGGATCCAGTCTATCTGGAACATATGTAATGCAGTCTGACCTTCAGGACGTTTACATTATTACACAACATCTGAACGAATCAGCAACTCATCCAAAAATACTTTTCCTAATAAAATCATGCCATTTTAGCAAACACCATTCTCTTAAGCCAACCAACACTAAGAATGGGGTTTATTATCATGTGGTGTAGTTGAACTCTACCTGAAATATTTTAAGAGTAAAACATCTATTTTTAATTTCCCAGAAGAGGGTAATTGCAACTTCTTTTGCATCCTCTTTAAATTACCCTAAGTTTATTTTGAAGAGTGTATGTCTTCAAGCAAATCTGATAGGTAAACACATTTTGAAAGTTTTCTTGGGTGTAGATCACAGAACTACTTCATTACTGGGCAAAACAAGTTATCTTAACAGCATTAGATACTGGGTTCAGTCGTACTGTTCAGTATGAGCAAAATTAATCAAGCATGATTACAAAGAAAATTGCCACTAACCATCTTATATGTGTCATGCTGCATCTTCATTGGAGCTGCAGAGTTTAGGTAACCTTGAGCCATTTTCAAAACTATGGAAACTTCCTCCAGCCTTTCGCTTCTAAAGGAAACTCTATTAGTTTGAAGCCTAAACTTACATCAAGACCTCCAGCAATGATTTGAATGAGATCTCCTAAGCATAAACATCAGGTGTCTCCAGGCCTTGCAGAATGAGATTTGAGTTGCATTACAGCAGGGATCTGGGGGTCTTCACTCTAACCCTGGAAAGACTAGTCACGGATCTATTATTGGTCCTAGTCTAATTGTTTCCTGTCTTGGACATTTGAAGGTTGTATGTGTTTTGGAAGAGAACTTGCATTAAAAAACCCAACCAAACAAACAAGCAACCCTCCCCTCCAACCCCCCAACAAAAAAACCTCAGAAGACTGATTTATGAAATAAATTCCTATTTCAAGTGGGCATCAAATTCCAGAAATATCCCTTGCAGTACTTAATTAGTGTAGAGTATGGGACAGCATAAGTTTTATCAGAATACCAGTTGTTGAACCTGTTTACTTCCCTTGCACAGACAGTTATTTTCACATATCTAGCAGAATCATACATTCTAAACAATTGTAATAGCATATCACAGCATTTGATTCACTCTTACATCCATTGCAATTAAAAATAAACCAGTCACAACCAGCTGAAAGGATCCCCTTCTTTCCTACTCCCCATCAAACCTGGAGGGGCAGGTAATAAGCCTGGCCCAACAAAAGTGAAGCACTTTGGTGTTTGGACTTCCCTTCACTATGAGAAACTGCCTCATCACTGCAGAAAGAGAGAGGAGTTTAACTGACGAGCCACTCAGATCTGCGTTTGCCCAAGTGTACTGTCTGTACTCTATTTAGCACTGCACATCTCGATTTCACTACGATGTGAGTTGTTTGACAAATTTTATTGAGAAACAGATTGAGTCTCAGGGCTGTTCTATCAACACAGTACTCTGGTTTTACTCCAGGATAACAGACACGGAGAAGAAGAATGCCTGTAAGCAAATTAGTAAGTAAATTCCTGCCTTCTTGTAGTTGACTGAAATATTGTCACGTGATGAAAACTGTGGGCCAGAACTAACTAAACCGCATTTCATAACTCAATAGCCCCTTTCCTTAGGAAGGGATGCATGGGTGAGGTCTTCATAGTGTGTGTAGGAAGGGTCTTGTTCTGGTGTGGAGTAGGAGCATGACAATGTAAGTTAGCAGCAAAGCAACTGCTCCGTGTAGGCGTGGGTGTGTTTCCACGGCACCTGCTTCCACAGCACCTCTGTGCCTGGCTGTCAGTTTTAAGAATCTGCTTTCTGTCTGTCAAACCTTGAAGCAGATCACTGCAAAGTCAGGAAAACTGAATATCTAGTTTCTGATAATAGACTGAAAAGGGTCAGGGGGAAGGGGAAAACGTCTGGAATCCACTGTATCAACTGTATATCAGCAATAGCTTAAGGTAGGTCCCTGAGACCTACTGAGACCTGAGACCTACCTTCAGGGGAGGTTCAGGTTGGATCAGGGGAGGTTCAGGTTGGATCAGGGGAGGTTCAGGTTGGATCAGGGGAGGTTCAGGTTGGATATTAGGAAAAAATTCTTTACAGTGAGGGTTATTAAGTATTGGAACGGGTTGCCTAGGGAGGTGGCGGAGTCCCCATCCCTGGAGGTGTTTAAAAATCGTGTGGATCTGGTGTTGAGGGACATGGTGTAGGGACCCTGGCAGTGTAAGGGTAACGGTTGGACTCGATGATCTTTGAGGTCTCTTCCGGCCGGATGATGATTCTGTGATTCCGTGATTCTGTGAGACATGCAAGCAGCATCGGTCTGACCAGTGAGAGTGTAGCGGATCAGACATCAGAAAACCACCAGACTTACCTTGTGACCATAAAAATTACACGTTATCTTGCAGCCAGGAGAGTCATGAAAAGGACTTGCAGTTAATCTAGGCAAATAATGTTACGATGTGGCGCATCGTGCTGGCCTGGGGAGATAGCACTCATCAGTGTAACAAAGGCATATTTGATCCACAAATTTGTTTTCTGGTCCTCAGTGCAATTGAGGCAATTTTTGCACTACAAAATAAAGTGACTGTTTCTGTGCTCTGTAAATCCATAAATACAGTGCTTTTTTTACTCTTGTTTCTCAGTTCTCCCAAACTACTCAAACACACTTATTTTTGCTAAAGTTTCAGATTTATACTCATCAAAGAATAAGCAAAGTCACAAGAAATTTAGATTTGTGCAGTTTCAGGTAAGTTGTGTGTACTTTCCATGGAAGTGTAGGATCTTGAGGAAGAATTAAATGGATATATAATAACTTCACAGTTCTTCAGCTATAGGTCTCCGATAAGAGCTCTGACAACAACAATTAATCATGTATAAAGAGATATACAAGACTTTCTTTGGGAGACAGATATAGAAAATACCTCTGCCTACATCAGCTCTTTCCTGCAGTCACACATTTATCATAGTAAAAATTTGCACAAGTTATAAATAAATCCAAATGTGCAGTGCTTCAGAATGTTCTGATCCTCAAAATTCAACGTCTTCAAATGTGGTAATAGTTTTAACACAGCCTGAAATAGTCACAAAGGCTATATGGTACACCATGGTATTTCAATTTACCTCTGTTGCTCGTGCTGCAAGCAGGTTAAGCACAACCATCCTGGAAAAACAAATACTGGGAAGACTGAACACATCCCTGAGCTGAACTGGAAGGTTCTGCACCTGGTTCAGGGCAGTCACCAGTATCAGTACAGGCGGGGGGCTGATGTGATTGAGAGCAGCCCTGCAGAGAAGCACTTGGGAGTACTGGATGATGAAAAGCTGGGCATGAGCTGGCAACATGTGTTCACAGCTCAGAAAGCCACCCGTTTCCTGGGCTGCATCAAAAGCAGCATGGCCAGCAGGTCAAGGGAGGTGATTCTGCCCCTCTGCCCTGCTCTTGTGTGACCCCACCTGGAGTACTGTGTTCTCTGGAGTTGGGTATGCCTCTGGAGTCCTCAGGACAGGAAAGACATGGACCTGTTGGAGCAGATCCAGAGGAGGGCCACAAAAACAGAGGGACGGAGCACCACTGTTATGAGGACAGGCTGAGAGAGTTGGGATTGTTCAGCCTGGAGAACAGAAGGCTCCAGAGAGACCTTAATGCAGCCTTCCAGTATTTAAAGGGGACTTATAAGAAAGACGAGGAGAGACTTTTTAGTACGGCCTCTTGCAATAGGACATGGGGTAATGGTTTTAAACTAAAACAGGGGAGATTTAGACTAGATGTAAGCAAGAAATTGTTTACAATGAGGGTGTTGAAAGGCTGGCACAGGACACCCATATAGATGGTAAATGCCCCATTCCTGGAAACATTCAAGGCCAGGATGGATGGGGCTTTGAGCAACCTGATCTAGTTGATTGTCCCTTTTATGATTTCATGATTCCATGAAAAATTTTGAAGATTACACAAAAGCAGGAGAAAAAAAATCAGTGAGATTAAAGTCCTGGAAGTCTGTTACACATGCAGGCACCACATCTTGCTCAGGATGCCCCCGTGTCTCAGGTTGTTGAATCTGGGAGTTTCTTCTAGGGAGATACCAATCTGCATGCCTTGTTCTTCTGCTCTTGACTACCTGTGGATTAAACATTCTGGGCTTGTTGAACTTTGGTCTGAGTGATGATGGTTCCTAATCCTTCTGTATTTATGCTGTGTCTTTGTTGACGTTTGTGAGCAAACCAGTTCCAGTCCTCATGCTGTCTCCTCCTCAGTACCGCATGTGTTGCTGTGTGTGGGCATCCATCCTACACTCCAAGTCAGTGGTTTTCTAAGCCAAAGCTTTGTCCTGTCCTTCAGTGTCTGCCTAAGCTGCCCAGCACAAAGACAGCACCAGAACTGCCACTCAAATTTGGGGTTTTTTGAGCAATGCAGTGACCAGCAAGTCAGAACAACATTTGGCAGATGGCTGCCCAAGCAATTACCATTACAACCTCAGCAGGCAGATGCTAGGCTCCCAGGTCTCCCAGCCCTGCATCCTTTGCATAAAACACATACTCTGCCCCACTGCTTTACGTGCTTACTAAACGGCTTCAAAGCACAGTTAGGTACTTGGCACACATAGACATGCACCAGTTTGTCTCTTGACCACGTACTTTCACATGAACATCCTTGCCATATTAGGAGCTGTTCTGGCTTGTAGCAACACAGTGACTGAAACTGGGGGATATCTGAGCATGTTCAGTGACGACATGTATACCTGAACTACTACTTACATCTTCCTCTTTCTGCATTGTGGCTCCTTTTCTCCACCTGTCTGTCCCTGTAAGCCTTCATGCCAAAAATTGTCCGAACAGGAAATCAGAGAAAGGTAATTTAATGTAGTTACAGAAGTATGAGATCATTTCACTTTCCCGTGTCACCTCCAAGTTTGGCAATAATTTATTTGATACAGTTATTCGTACAAAATTTTAGCAACCCCCCTGCCTTACTTCAAGATGCTTGACAAATATTTTGATACTAATTTATCACACCAAGGCTGCATTTTTTGAGGGAGGAATTATTTATCTCCAATCTTTTTGGTAGGGGGGAAGTTTACTGGGCTTGAGGTCAGCAGGCCTTTCTTTTTGGGCAAGTGCCAGCATCCCTTTGGATCTGGAAACAGCAATAGTGGAAACCTCTCTAAATGTCTCCCATCTAATTTCTCAGTTAATACTTTGACCCCTTCTCTTACCATTTACGCTACACTTACGGAGCCTTAGGCATAGATGAAGGTAAAAACCCCTCACTCCTTCCACATGCAATGACTAGAATTGCTTCAGGTTGATTAGTTCCCTAACAGGCCTGGCCAGGGATAATTGCTTGGGTTACCTGCCCCTAAACCTGCATCTCTTGCTGCGTCTTGATTTTTGTTTTGTGTGCTCCTGGCTTCTTGGCTTTCCTACAGACAGCATGTTAAAAGCAATGGCAAAAAGAGCACTGGCTGCAATTGAATCAAAGTGTCATCTGTCATCTCCACAAGCGGTAACTCTTGTGGTTCCCCACTTTTCAGTGTTCCCAGGTAGTCATGGCAGCTATCAATTCAATTGTTTTTGTGTTTCAAAAACAATTACGAGCATTTGGCGAGTGAATTCTGTATTCTTAGTCCTGCCTTATCAACTGCTGCAAAACCTCTCCCAGGAGCTCAGCTGAGAGTCGAAGTTAGATTATGGCATATAACCATTTCTGGCAAGAAGGAGACACCTATGAAGATATTAAATGTTCAAGGTGTTCCTGCTTTGTGATTACTGATTAAACAATGTGTAATCTCAATGGTCACACAGTTGCAAGCAGCATTTTTGGCAGTTGTCCTAGTGTTGTCTAATTGCCACCTGTCACATCAACATGTCAGGTACTATGCTCTGTGTTCCCTATTGAGAAAGGCTGATTCAGTGGGTTAGAACAAACATGCCAAGAGACATGTTTTAGTTGATTTACAAGAGGCTTTGTTACTGTGGCTTTAGGCAATTTGGGGGAGAGGGACGCAGAGTTGGTTTTTTGCATTACCCAAAGGAGGAGAGTAAGAGTAGGAAACCTTGTTACCTTAATGCCAAAACCATACAGGATTTTTTTGCTCACAGGTAAATGACCATGGAAACATGCACACAGGAAGGAGAGAGAGAATTTAGATTACTATTTTCTGAAGCTTTTTGTTGAACTGTTAGCTCATTCCCTAACCCTGTTTTGACCTCCTGAGATTGGCTGTCTTCAAAGTAAGTTTTATGTAGGGGTGCTATAAACCTTCTATTTGGCTATGGCACCAGAAGTCAGACTTTGTCCAGCTTTCATCTATCTCTGCAGGCATAGCCAGAGTGAGCTGGGCTTTGAGGGTAAATGCTCCACATATCTGCCAGTAACAGGCTTGGGAGAAGACACAGAGATAAAAGCACTGAGAAACAACACTTCACACTGCACTTACGAGAGCGTCTGGCTCTTCGTGTACTATAATGCTACTGGTGAATTGGAACAGGTCATGAACTGATCTAATGAGCCACAGTGAGAAATGTGAGAAAACTGTGTTTCAGTTCCAGGTGGGGAATGGAGAGACCAGGAGATGTTTCGCCTTTCACAGAAGTCACCCAGGATGAAAATAAAGTCCAATTAATTTTAAACTCTCCATAGATATTGAAAAAAAAAAGTTTCCAGATTTTAACTGTTTCTAAATATTACAGGAAACCATGGTTGAACTTGGAGCATGATTGAATGAGGAGAGGTTAGGATCAGAGTTCCCTGAAGATAAAAGTACAGGGGACAAAAAACTGCCTATAATGACCTCTGCAGTGCAAACTGCTGTGGTCCTGTGAGCCATCATAGAAGCACATTCACAGGGTCCCTGCTGCACCTCCAGTTGCTTGTGAAGCTTCATGGTAGCACCAGCCATCAGAAGAATCTGTCTCAGGAGTCAGCTTCTGCCAGACCTGCCACAAACTTGAATGGCTCACTGTGTGCTCCAGAAACTACGCAGATTTGTGAAAGATTTTCTTCAGTCCTGACATGCTGTGAGGAAACTAGGAGTTAGTACAGATCTATAAACATGCTCAAAGTGAGCAATTACTTCTGGCATGTGAATGATAGGATCAATATGTACATATTCTGAAGTCTTTGCCCCACCTGCTCAGTGCATAGGGGATTTTATTTTTAGCAGTGCAAGTTCTCTGCCAAGGTAGAATTTTCTACCTTTGCTAAAGTTACTTTAGCTTGGGAAAGGCCAGGAGAGAGATATCTGGTGGAAGAGTATGGATGGAGAGTAAGCTTGCTTCTAGAAGAGAGAAGAAGTTTGGACCAAGCTTGCAAAGCCAAAAGCTAGGTTAATTAAAATATTTCATCCTGTCATTCTGATGTTCATGAAAGGAAACCAAAATACTAAAAAACCCAAAACTTAATAGTGCGTGCCCTCCAGGGTCAGAATGTGCTTTGCTTCACTTCATGTCTAGCTGTCTCTCCCCGCCATTGTTAAGTGCAAGGCTCCAGCTCATAGGGACATCAAACATTAATTATAGATTCTAGATGAGACCATATTATATTGGTCTGGATCCTCAGACCACCAGGTGTTTTCTACTGAGTCTGATACTTTAGGTTGATCGTCCTTTTCTGGACATTCAGTGGAAACCCATCCTCTACATTCATGCTGATAAGGTATGAGATATATCACAAGTTGTAAAAGTTTAGCTGTATTTCATATCAACACAAAGCATTTGGGGCTAAAGTAGAAATGCACTGAATGGTGTAGCATGGAAGAGGAAAGTCTTGAAACATACTCTTATAACATCCACAAGTTACCAGCAGGGAGACTGCAATACGGAGTTGTATTAGGCTTCAGCTGAGACTATGGAATATGAGCACTAATTTCTTCAAAGTCCTTAACAAATCTTAAATTGAATAACCCTGAAAAGCCATTCATCAAAATGACAGAAGCTGAAGACTGTGTTTGTTGTGACTGGAAATTAAAATCATATGTTTGAGGAGAAGGTAAATATTTGAGAAATGGACAAAAGTAATTTCCAAACCATTGCACATCACAACCACGGTGACACACTCAGGAGCCCAGGCTGCTCTGCTATGTCTTCCCCCTCCTAAGGTTCTCCAAACGGTTCTGTCATTACCACACTGCCATGGGATGGCTCCTCCTTGGGCCACTAGCTAGTTTACAAGCAGGAGGTGGCAGACCCCAGTGTATATGCTCAGATTTAACAGGACCTCCAAGCCATTCTCTCTCTAATGTTCTTGGTAACAGTAAGTGCAGCATAGCTGGATAATCTCAAATAAGGGATGGCACTGAACAGTGGGTTATAGCCACATTGATGAGCTGACATGGGCTTAAAAATCAGTGTTGCACCATTCCCAAGAAACAGCCTCTAGGCAAAATGACTGGAAATACACATATACCAGGCAAGGTTTATTTGTCTAGACAAAGGAGGAGATCACGTTTTTCCTGGAACAATCTGAGGGAGTACACAGGAAAGAGAGCTGACCTCCAACTGTCACAGGTTAAAGAAGCAGTTAAAAACCCAAGGATATATACCATCTCAAAACGATACATACCATCTCCTTTGCTGCCTCTCTCTATTCAGCCTCAGGACTCTTGTCTCGTTCATGAAGGCTGACTGTAACTAGATTAGTCCTGAACACATACTCTGTCTGCCATGAAATTCAAAATCTGTCTCTCCTTATGTCTGAAAGACATTATTTCTTTCGTGTTTCCAAGTTTTTGAAGCAAACAAAGGAAGTTAGACCCTTTTCTGAGCCGCTATTTCTTACTGGCTCATCAGTGAGCACTGCGAGTTGTGATCCTACAGTTCAGTCTTCTCTGAGCCTCTGCTGGTGTCAATCTCTTCTACTCACTTCATTGCTTTCTCCTACTTCAAATCCTCATTCTCCTGTGAGTTGCTCTCAACCACTAACAACAACAGAGCAGTACTTCAACAGGTGTACATCAGCAGGGCACCAGAACAGATTTTTTTAAAGAAAGAAGCATGAGAAGCTCAAAAACCTTGTTCCTTTCAGACTGCAGATCCTTCTAAACTGACGCAGTATTATTTCCTACTCTTGTTCTCCTAATTTTTTGTTTATTCACCCCTATAGTAAATTAAACTGGAAACTCATTTCTTTCTCAGAGAAGTAATGGAGATACAAGCAACAGAATAAGGAGCTTCATTTTTTTGAGACTTCATGTACTTCAAAAGAATGAGAGTCCAGCTCTGCCTCACTGGAATGCATAGCTGCTGAAGACACAAGAGACTCCTCTAAGGTTTTGCAAATGCCACTAGAAACAAGAAATCTAACGTAAGACCTTTCTCATGTCATACGGAGTCCTCTAGAGTTACTGTAGCTATTCTCCTTAAAGCATTTCCTTTCTTCTTCTTTGTCTCAGCTGGATCATTAGATGGTCTCAAAATCTTGGGCCAAGGGGCAAATGAAGTGCAGGGGAAGGTCCGGCTGTCCCACCTGCAAGGCAAGTTATTTCCTCTGATGGAGGGGAGTATATTTGTCAGCTCACAAAATTCTTCAGCATAGTCCGTTTTACTGAGTATTACTGTAATATTCAATATTTTAATGAGTTTTAGTGATTTTCATAGGCCTTCAGCAATGTATAGTATTCAATACTGCTAACTCTCATGAGTTTATCACAGTGGGTTTGTTTCCTGAGGAAAAATTAGACACCCTGCTTTTTCTTCCCTTTCTCCTCTGGAAAGCACAAGCCTTAGAGGCCTTCAGGTGCATTTATAAACTCAGTTTAAGTCAGTCAAGGATGTTAAGACTGATGAGGAATTTGAGTTCTGAAGCCTCAGAGTAGTCCCCAGAGCTGGGAAGATGGTCTGAGGCAGAGAAGGCCAATGGCCCAGAGCAGGAGACAGGGTGTCTCAGGGTGAGGAGGTGGGAAGAGGGATGGGGGGCTAACGGAAATGGAGACCAATTCAGCAGTGTTCTCAAATGGATTGTGACTGCTGTAGGGATGGGAAAGAGGAGATAGACAGGAAAAGGTCAGTGAGTAGAGAGCAGGCTCGAGGTAAAAACATGTTGACAACTTTAGGTTTGGGGCTGACTATGGAAGGAGATAAAGAACTATATTCTCAGACTGAGTTTCAGTCTTCTCCAGCTGCCAACGCACAACTGTGAAATGTAACAATGAGTGACTTGCAGCACCTGGAGGAGGTCCCTGCAGGTGGGCCATGGCACCCTTGCTGCTGTGGGGATCTCCACAAGCCCCAGGCAAAACAATGAAAAGTGCCAGCCCTATGAATTGTCCACAGTGCGGATTGTCAAAAGGATAGTGCCTAAATGAGCCATGGGTTTCTCTTCTGTTTGTGTGTTTTAAAAAGCTATGAAGACTTCATGCAAAACTACTGTAAAATGAAAAAGTAGCGTCTGAACATGTAAAGACTCCTTCATAACACACACACACAGTAAAGGAGAGGTGTTACATTCAAATAGGACAAGAAAAACTTGAGTTTTCCCAGCTCATGAGTGCTTTTTTTTTTTTTTTGGCAATGGTAGTAGTGTTATTTTAGCTTCCCAAGTTCCATGTAAACCAATGCTGACATTAATGAGAGGCAGTATACGCTGAGCTGCATAACGACATCTATTTTTACTGTTAGAGTTTGGAGCATTAATGCCCTTTAAACAGTATTTAGGTTTTGCTTAAACTGTATGTTTATTGCTTAGTCTTTCATATGTTTGAATTTAACCTCTATGACGTCTGTGTACACAGTTTTCATGTGTGTGTATGTAAGCTTATATAGACAGGTATAAAGAAACGTTGTTCCATCAGCTTCCTCAAGTGAACTATAACTACTTACTGGTTTGTATAGAATATATGTGAATGGCATATGTGTAGCTATGCTAAAACACACATATAAAAAAGCGGCCATAGAAGATTTTCTCAAAAAATATTGCTTTCTCATTCTGCGGTTTGTATTTCTCTATACCAGGAACGCATGAATGTGGTAACAGGGGGGTTTTTTGTACCTAGGTTTTGTACCATTTATCTTTCTTCACAGCATTTTGACTTCTAGGAACTTTAATTAGTGTTCCATTAGGCTCAGTGCTAGCTTCACTTCAAACAAATACAGCAAAGTCTTCCAGTATGCATCATTAATGACTGCATAGCACACAAAATCGTTCTCCATGAAGAAAAGACAGATGGCTTCTTTACGTTTTTAATATTGCACACAGTCAAATCTTGCAATTGCTTTTATTCTATAAAATCTTTTGTCTCCTCAGCAGTAAGATGTATTCTAGCCTTTATGGCTTCACAACTTATTAGATAAATAATTACTGAATTTCCATCTATCACTGAAGGCACAGATAGGCTGCAGATACAGATGGGACTTTAGTGTGTTTATGAAACTGATAGATCATCTTTAATCAGTGGGTTACTGAAATGACCTTCAGAGATATAAATAGCTACTATCAGGTGTGTGAGTCTGAAGCCTAGCTTGCTATGAAGAAAACAGTGTACGTATGGAATCTCCAGAGGGCAAATAACAGGAGGAGAGTCACCAAGGTGCTTTAAATTGTTCTTTGATAGAAAGTCTGCAAATTAGGTACAGTGGCTAGGCAAACAGTGTGAGCACCTAAATACAGTTCCAAGTTGTTTGAGTTGAACCCTGCCATCTTCCCTCCTCTTCTCCAAGGAGAGTAAGAAGCATCAAAGGAGAGACTACCTTGGCAAGCACTTTGGTTAAAATAACTTCTTAAGCCCATGCCTAAGGGATCCCATGGATCTCCTTCAAGCTGAGGTATTTCAGGAGCACCCAAGCACACGATCAGCTTCTATCTTGATCTCAGAGGCAGTATATTACCTGCTGATTCTGTCATATAACTGGAAATACATTTTTTAATAGAACTGGGAATGTACTTACGAGAAAGTTCTTATGCCTGAAGACAAGGTGAAGCCGGGCTGTTTACTCTCACACTCTACCATGCACAGGGACAATGTGAAGAAGATGAGGTGTTTGCCTCTCGAGCTAGCAGTTAGTGATCTGCTCTAAGCTATTCACCTAAGCTTGTCTATGAGCTGGTGAAGGCAGAGAAGGCAGAAGATTCCTTTCCCCCTGTCTCAGAGACTGAGACACTTTGATGAGAGACAGCACATGTGAACCAAAACTGAGAGGGGCACATGATGTTTTTCAAATCTTGGGGCACCTGTTGCAGTCAAGTAGCCGTCCTCCAGTCTGTTGAAAAGCAAAACAAAAATTAAATAAATCACCTTTCCTCCTGTCCGTAACAGCAATAGGATGAAAATAAAGGATAGAAATCACTGATGCCCTAATGGAACAAGGATAAATCGAAGAAAGACACTGTTACAAAGCCCCATTCCACAGAGACCAGAAGACCTCCATTAGGGAAGTCTTATGTAGCCTCTCCTTTGGGCACTGGTTTTGCTGTGGAGCAAAGCTATTTATTCCAGGGGGACAAATGACTGAAAGCACAAGAGTTCTGCATTGATAGCTGCATCATGAATGGCCCAACTTCAGCCCTAACTACTGTCTGGAGTTTTCTTGGAAGTCACTGAAAATGAAGACATCAAATTCTCAATCTGACTGTTCTGATCCCCCCCAGAAAGAATCATTGCTTTCTTTTGCAGCAGTGTGACAAAGTTGTAACATAGGTGGACAAATTTTTAAATCTTGAAAAAAGGCCCAAGTAATTCACACTTTTTTTTTTTGTCAGTGGATTCAGTTCTTTTCTGTAATTTTTCACATGCAGATGAAGAGGAAGCTCAGGCCATCTGTGTTTTAAGGATAACCTGAACAGCTGTTGCTCTTACATCAGTGATGAACATTTTGTTCTCCTCTGTGATTTGTCATGGGTTTTGTTTGTTTTTAGTTTTTAGTTCTATATTCTTGCCCTACTAGGTCTAGATTTACTCTGAGTTACAGGGGTGTAAACCAGCAGTGAGGGCAGTGAAGTCAGTGGTGTTGTGTTGACACGGAGACAGCATTTTCTCAGTGTAGAAATCTTTGGGCATTGCTCCCTAATGCTGTCACGCACTCTTCTGTAACTGTACATCAGCTGTGGAAGCTAGTGATTTTCTGAACCAGCAATTTTAATATCCAGTTACAAAATATAGCCATATGGTCATTTGTTGCTTGGTCCTAAGGGTCCATATATATTTGCATGCTTCCTCTCCAGGGCCACCACAGATGAAGAGCATTTTGGGGATAGGAAACAATAGCAACGTTAACACTCACTTCCACTGGGTGGGAGCAGATTTATACCATTCCCATGGCATTGTTGGGATCTTCCACTTGTTGTTCACAATTTTCAAGTTATGTAAGAAGGACATGTGTGCGAAAGGAAAAGAGACATAGACAGAGGGAAAATTCTGGTCAATGCCTTTGTAAAAAATGCATTAACCAGAAAGAGGAAAAATAAAAAGCTATTTTTCCTCAATAGTATCAAATATGTTGTCCATCTTCCCCCTGATCTACAAGCAGATATTTAGGAGTCCAAAGTTCATCTGAATGTGGAGTGGTGGCCCACTTTAAGCAACATCTATCTGTTTCTGCAAAAAAATGCCGGTTTTCATTATCGATTTGGTCACCCTGTAACTGGGTGTTTCATTAGCATGACCTGTGCTTGGGTTGGAAACCCACTCCAAAACTCTGGGAGTACTGCCCAGCCATATCTCCTGATACTCTGTGAATATGCACGGTGAATGCTTGTGACCAAGAGGACTAGCCATATCAACCTTTCTCTTTATAGCACATCCCATCTTCCTCCTTTCCCTCTTTCAGACTTGATTACAAGTTGGAATATCTCTGGATGCTAACAGGTAAAGGCAGGAGATTTGTGGCCCTCCTGCTTAAATTTGAACGGTCTTGGTTGGCCATCAAATTGAAAATTAATGTGCCTAAAGTTCTTAAAATTCAGAGAGGGATATTAATCGTAGGTGCTTTTTTGTGTCCTGCTTCTCAAGTAGTGCTCTGTGTACCCATGGTCTTTATTTGCCTTTCAATCACAAACAAAAGCTCACCACTGTGCTGTTCCTATTCCTCACATCTGCTTAAAAAAAATCACTCTGGGCAATGCCGGATGGCTCGTCTCAGATACATAGTTGAAGAAAGGTAACCTCTGAGGTAAAAAAGCACTTAACCATGTTTAACTTTTCGAATTAGACGCAACGGGATTCTTTGACCCTAAGGATAATTTCTGATATATGCCAAAGAAGATAAATATTCAGGAAGGCTCTTGAAAGTCTTGATTTTCTATTCTCTAGACTTCTTGAATTTTCCTCCTAGCTCAGACTAGTCTTGTGTCACATTTCATGCAAGTTGTAATCTCCAAGGGGAATAAAGCACTTAACCATGCTGTCAGGTTCTTACTTCAGGCTCTCAAGAATCTTCTGCTTCCTCTGAACACTAGTCTATATGTATGAGACTTACAGATATTGTCTGACTAAACAAATCAAACCACCAGCTATTTCAAGGGAACTCTTGAGGTAGGTTTACTCCCCTACTTCAAAATGTCAGGTTGTCTTTTAAATATGATTGAAAGTCTGATAGAAATGTCATCCAAGGTGCAGTAGCTCGAAAACAATCAAATTAATGTAAAAAAGTTTGATAACTTGGCCCTAATTAGGTAGATTTTAGAAATAACAAGTTAGAAAGGTATATATACAAATTTGTGAAAAAATGCATCTATAAATATTTTTAATATTGTGTATATAGTAAATATGTATATTAATAGTATAACAATGCAATAACAATGCAATAGTACAACAATGCAATAACAATAGTATATATATTGTTAGTATAGACTATTTCTATTGGAAGGGACCTGCAATGAACATTTAGTTGAACTGCCTGACTAATTCAGGGCTGACCAAAAGTTAAAGCATATTTTAAGGGCACTGTCCAAATGCCTCTTAAACACTGACAAGCCTGGGGCATCAAGCACATGTTCTAGGGTTTGATCACCCTTTCCATAAATAAATGCTTCCTAATGGTCATGCTGGTGCAGTTTTGAACCATTTCCAAGCATCCTGTAACTGGATCCCAGGGAAAAGAGATCAGCACCTCCCTTTCCACCTCCTCAGGAAGGTGTAGAGAGCAATGAGGTGCCCCCTTGGTGTCCATTTCTCCAAGCTAGACAAAGCCAGAGTCCTCAGCTGCTCCTCATAGGACATTCCTTCCAGCCCTTTCATCAGCTTTGTTGTCCTTCTCTGGATGCATTCGAGTACCTCCACATCATTCTTAAATCATGGGGCCCAGCACTGCTCACAGTCCTCAAGGTGAGGTCACACCAGTGCTGAATACAGAGGGACAATCACCTCTTTTGACCAGCTGGTTATGCTGTGCTTGATTCACCCCAGGATGAGGTTTGCCCTCTTGGCTGCCAGGGCTCACTGCTGACTCACACTGAGCTGCTGTCGACCAGCACCCCCAGATCCCTTTCTGCAGTGCTGCTTTCCAGCCACTCCTGTCCCAGATTATGCTTGTGGCAGCATTAGTCTGTCCTAGGTGCAATATTTTGATTTGTTAAATTTTATCCCACTAATCACAGTCCAATGCTCCAAGCTTTCTAGTTCCCTCTACAAGGCCTCTTGTCCCTCATGAGAGTCAACAGCACCTCCCAGCGTGGGATCATGAGGAAACTTGCTAATGGTGCATTCAACTCCTGCATCCAGATCAATACATTGATAAATATATTGAACAGAATCACTCCTAGAATTCAACCCTGAGGAACACCACTGGTGACAGGTCACCAGCCAGATGTAGCTCCATTCAGTACATCCCTTTGGGCTCTGGCCTTCATCCAGTTCTTCACTGTGAACCTGCTCATCTCACAGCTGAACAACTTGTCCAGAAGGATGCTTGTGAGGGACAGAATCAAACCCCTACTAAGATTCAGAAAAACTACACCTACTGCCTTCCCTTCATCCAAGAGGAGGGTGACTTCATCATAGAAGGATATCAAATGATTTAAACAGGACTTTCCCTTTGTGAACCCATATTGACTGTGCCTGATTTCCTATACCAATATAAGTCTAATTTCTAGGATCCCTGAGAAATCTGGGAATGCTAGAGGAATAATCTATATGTGACCAAGAATATATTAAATCTATCCTGAATGGCACTTGGAAAAATACCAGGAAGTTACTATCTCTTAAAATATTAATCTGCAGTAAATAAAATATTATTAATCTGAAGTAAAACATCTTTTGGTGGATGTTTCACAGATCATCAGATTATCTGGGAAAATGATCCACAGAAGAACAGACTGTCTGAAAGGGTATACATTGATGGATGGTACACAGAATGGATGGGTTATCAAGTTAAAGAGAACAGGAACATTCTGTGGGAAAACCAATTAACCTTGTGTGTGTATCACTTAAGTTAATCACACAAAGAGTCATCAAAATCAACCATAACTAATATGTATACGTTGGGTGTATCAGACTCCATCACACACAGCTGAGTTTTGCAGACTCTGCTGTTCTTCAGAGCTGTGCAGAATTGTTCATTCTGATATCCCCTACTGTAAAACTAGGTATATCGGTACTTGTTTGGTAATATTAAAGGGAAATACATTTCTATTGTTGGTGTTGGCTTCATGTCCTACCCTTCAGATGTGTCTGTAATTTGCATGCCACGGAGGGATTTCTTCTGCGTTACTTTCATAGTTCTTGCAGACCCTATAGAACCACATGCAGACCTACAGAAACATGAAGGAATAGTCTGGATCTGTTTTTCTTCTTCTTCTTCTTCTTTTTTCCCTTCACTTTTCTCACTTCCTTTTCTTCTCTGCTCAGTTTTCTAGTCATGACTGAGACATGGCTCATGGTTCATGAAGAAATCTCAAATAGCCTAACAAATGGCGTGAGAACAAGCTCTTGATGCAGTACTCTTGTACTTGATATCTCTGCACTAGCAAGGGCTTACAATTCCTCTTGGGTGTCTCTAATTATAATGTATGGTTCATTAAAAATGACAATGAAGTTCATCGAGCCTGCATTCCT
>NW_010428722.1:4875-13214 GCF_000710305.1 Buceros rhinoceros silvestris | reverse complement strand
ATTCCTGCGATTAATTGCAATGTTTTTTTAATCAGTTGTTGTTATTTATACCTCTGCCTTTATGCAACTGATTATACTGTACATTTACACCATTCAGAGAGTAATAGAAGGGCCGTGAAGGGCCATGTTTACATGATGCAATGGAGCATGCTGGAAGTATGCCTGAACTAGTGGTGACAGAAGTTGTGTGCTGGCACAGCACAGAGCTGTACAGTGCTAGAGACGCTTGTCTGGGTCTCCATCTCAGAGCAACAAGGAAGGCATTCCATGCTCATATGCTCTGCCTCTCTGAAGGGTTTGTTAGACTGTGTGAAGAGCTGTGCGGTCATGTTTTTTTCCATTTTCAGTTAAGCTTAAGCTGTCTCCAGTTGAAAAATCACAGGCAGCTCAGTGCAGGTATTTCCCAGGACCTGCCTTCAAATGTTCCTGCCTGTATATGTGTTTATACATCAGAGATCAGATTTTAGCAACCAAAAGCTAAACTCTACTTTAAGTGTCCTAAACATATCTTAAAGATATCCTAGATCCACTGAGTAGGCACTGCTGTGTACTAAAGAACCCACTGAACAAAACCTTATTAAAAACCCCTCAGAAAATCAGCTCCCATCCATCATGAGGAACAGATATTTTGAGGGTGCAGAACTACACGAGAAGCTGCCAATTACAAGGCTGTAGTTTGACCCACCTTGAGTTTACATTTGTCTGCAAATGATTTCTGGTTTTCCTTTTATGAACTCTGCTAAGCTAGTAAGCTATTTTAGGGGCCTGTATTGGACATCCCACCCTGAGACAGACTCCAGTAATCTGATTTTTGGACAAACTGCAGTGCACCTATCTCCGAAAATAAGTTAGTCCCTCTTGGATACACTGGATGTGCATACGAAAGTTGTGGCACTGACATGCCAACTCATTTTTCAGACTATTTTTCAGAGAAGCTGCAAACTTCCTACTTTGTTACAGATCGATCTTATGTCTTCCTCTTCTTTATAGTTTTCTGCTTGCTACACATCTGCTCTGCAATTCTCCTGTTCCCCAGTTTCAGGCTTTTAGTTGCAATCTAATGCTATTTGCACAGCATTATCGCCTGGAGGCCAAAGTCAACTTTGGCAAGCCTCCTACTGGCATGTTATGTTAATAACTGATTGGTTTTGTTCTCAGCGAGAGCAATTTGTTCCAACAACTGGGATTCATTCCACTTTTTTAGCAAGTAAACAGCTACACTCTAGCACAAACATTAAAGGCCAAGATCTTTAAAAATAGAAAGGGAGGGACCACCAGCATCACTGCATTCAACCCAGCAGCTGCAAGCAACCACGGAGTAGCTGCCTAGTCCGACCTGTACACCCACACCCGACCCCACTATCACTCTCAGTCATGCTCCTGAGGGAAAATTTACATTTTCAGACTTATGACTGAAGTTTTTGAGCATCCAAGCATCCCCATCATCTTCAAATACTTAGACCTTTTTAGTCAGACAGTTGTTAAACCTTTGGCCCACACTGGTATGTAGATACTGCAGGACAAATCATGCGGATAAGGACCTGCAACTTACTGCATTAATTCATATACAGCTGTGGGAATTGAAGTTTCAGAGAGCATGCTTAGCTGTAATGTGTTTGTTCTTCAACATGTGCAAAGTACATCCCCAATATTACATGCATTTGTGTTTGTCAAGACAAGGATTTATCTCCATAGGTTAAGCTAGGCATTTTAACTACCTGGGAAATTTTTTAAAAAAAACATCCCCAGACAAACAAAAAATTCTTCTTATGAGCACAAAAAATAGTATGTGAAAATTACTTTGTCATCACATGCAATTTGCATTTTTTAAATGTGTCTGTGAAATTTTACAGTCATTTGCATTTCAAGTCAGCAATTAGATTAAAAAAGCCCACAACTGCAGCTGTGACAAGTACTCCGTTATGTGAAAAAACATAAATAATCCTCTTGTCCTCCAGTAACAGCTCTGATGAGAATGAATTTTAGCACAGCACTCAACTTCAAGGTTGCTTTTACCCTTGTTACAGTGTAAACAGGAAAACCAAAAAGAATTAGAGTATGAACAAGTTATGTATTTGATAACACAAATTGCTCTTGATATTGTTCTTGACCCTTTATAGAGCATCTTTTCAGGTGCAACTTGAGGCCATTTCCTCTTGCACCTGGGAAAAGAGATGAACACCCACCTTGTTACAACCTCCTTTCAAGTGGTTGTTGAGAGCAGTAAGTTCTCCTCCCCTCAGCCTCCTTTAACCCAGTCACCCAGCTCCTTACAGAGCTTCCTCCAGCTTATCCTGAGCATTGGTGCACCCAAACCTGGGCAGAGCAGTCAGTCCATGACACCTTTGGGTTGTAACAAATACTCATTGTAGAGAGGACAATTTAATTGTTCAAATCTGCTCATGGGTCAGGTCTCTGTATCAATCAATCTTTGTCCTTAGCTTCGTCTTCAGGTTCTTTCTGTCCCATCAAACAAGGCACCTCTCCATTTTGCAGTAGAACCAGCGGGTCACCACTGGCTGTGGGATCACAACTTGTCTCGGGGCACAGACAGTTTTGGAAATCAAGTCTCCACGCAGCCCTGCAAGTCATTTTAGAAAATGTCGGCTTGTATTCAGCAATGGGTTTTAAAACACTTCTCTGCATTAGCGGGAAAGCTCCTTTGGCTTTCTGAAATGACGCTGCTCCAGTGGGATGCTGGCTGCACCCGCGGGGCATGACTGATGCTGGGCAGTCAGAGACACCAGCCATTTGTTACAGGCACAGTGCACTGCTCCACTCTGCACTTGGTTGTTGCTGCTGCTGCCAGTTTTCCCCAGGTGGTTATTAAGTGCAACATTTGTAAGCAGTTTTTATGTTTAGCTGAGGGGTGGGTGTAGGTGCTGCAGTCTGCCACAGCCCTGTCCCAAGCACCTTGCTTCATGTGTGGGTGATGGGTACACTTTCAAGTCCCAAGATAATTCAGTGTTTAAAGTCTCTTCCTGCCCGCATTTAAGGTCATGTCATAACAGAAGTGTGTTACGTTTGAGACCCAGGACCTCATGGAGGGAATGTGTGGCACCTTGGAAAACACACATCGCCTGTCGATGTCTAGTTTTTTATGTGCTTCAAAACTTGTTCTTGCCTTCTCAGAGGAGCTGAATGAAAAATACAGAAGACTGGGTCTCTGTTACTCTTCAGTGAGATGAAATGCAAGCTTTCTCTTCACCTTTCATTCAGGGTTTCTTCTTCTCTGTAACGTGTTAACATGAATTCCTTTTGTTACATCAGAAGGCAAATGGACAGCACAGGGAAAAGACAACTGGAGACACAAAAGAAAACTGAAAAATAAATTACGAGCTAAAGGCTGGGCAGGGGAAGGAAGTGACAACAGTCATTGGGAGAGCGTGTCCGAACAATACACACAGAGGACGTGGTCAGGAGAAATAAAGGCAGTAGGAACAATAGATAATATTTTGGTCATTTATGATCCAGAAAGAGGGTTGTTATTATTATTTTTTCTGCAACAGGTGAGAGAAAGACTAAGGTGGTGGATGGGGAGAAAAGAGCATAATGTGACTAAAAATAGCTGAACTTCTTTCAGCTCAGCAAAGGGAATATTGAGAAAGATGCGATTTCTCCCTAGAAATATATCAAAAGAGTAAATGCCAGTTGGAGAAGGGCTATTTAAGCTAAAGGGCAGTTTTGGCAAAAGAAAAAAAAGTGAGAAAAATATAAAGATGTTCAGTCCAGAGAGCTTTCTAACCATCTGAATGTTGAGAGTCTGCAGTGTCCTCTCAGCTGAAGCCATTGGGGCAAGCTCTGGGACTTAAAGGTAGAGCCTGATCACTTTATGAAAAGGAGTGACAGGGCTGCCTGGCTTTGACAAGGCAGAGGATGCTCCTAATGGTCAGATCTTGCTCTTGGAAAAGCCAATGAAAATGGAAATGAGTGGAAGATTTGCTGGCAGCCTTTTTATTAGCTAGCAGCTAGCAATAGGGCTGAGTGCACTGAAATTTTCCGTAGCAAACTATCAGATCCTCACCAGTCAGCTCCCTGAAGCTCTTTACCTTCGTGTTTTACCATTACTTTACAAGAGGAAAGGGTGTATCTCTGTGAAGACAGTGATTCAGCAGTTATCAACAGCTTTTCTTGTTATAGCTACTCAATAGGCCTTTCAAGATCATTTGGCTTGTCAGCCAGCGCTGAACTCCAAATGAGCCACCTAAATATTAAACAGAAATTCTTGCAAAATTGCTACATTATTGGCAGCATGAGGGTAGCCCCCCCGCCTTGCCTGTCCATCTCCGAGGTTCTCATGGTTTTTGGTTGTTGTGATTTCTCCATCCTCATCTGAACCTATAGTAACTCACTCTCAAACTGCTGGGCTGGTGTCAATGGGCAGGAAGCAGCACAAGAATCAGGCCACGTTTTCACTTTTACACATCGAAAAACAGTTTCTGACAAAAAATTCCAGGCTTGGGCTATGGTAACCTGGTTCAACATGGTCAGATCTTAAGGTTTCCTGCTTTAGCATGTAATATGTCTATATAATTACTGAATAACAATAATACTATTAATATTATGATATCAACATTTGTATTAATAGCAAATAATTAAAATGCAGGATGTCAGCCTGTCTCTGGAGGTGGGGAGAGCTGCCTGACTTGCCAGAGGTGCTCCGCTTCCATTTTTGTGTGTGTGTGTGTGTGTGTATTTTGGTGGTTTTTATGTGGTTTGGCATTTTGCTGCTAAGAAGCAAGCCTGGGTTTTGTGGACATCCGTGGACAAACAAAAGCACAACCTGGCTATTTGTCACCTTACCAGCAACAATGTACTTGATTAAACTAAAATGGCACAAGTTTCTATCCCTTGTGGCTATTGCAATTTCAGGTTTCAGTCTGTATTTTGATCTGTCCCAGAGGTGTCTGAAGTTCTGGCATTTTTTTGTATATTGAATTTTAAGTAATCAATTAAGATAAAAATTTTCCATCAGTCTGGCTAATATTAACTTCAGGTGGTACGCAAAGCCTGTCAAAACCCCTGAGAGGTTTTCTGTGGACTGTAACGGGCTTTGGATCAGGACTCTTAATAGCAGTCATTTGTTTGAATCTATTCTAGTTTAATGAGTGATTAGGAGATGTTTTTTCCACTCTTTACCTAACAGTTGATAAAATAGAATCCATGAGGAGCTGTGTGCTAAATAATGGTATGATTTTACAACCCTCAAATTGCTTTAGAAAATAGATTTATAAATCATGCACACAAAAGTAAAGGATATTGATAAATTCCTTGCTATAAAAGAAGAGGCTTGCTGTGCTTTATGCGAGTCTCTCAACAATAAAGTGTTTCCTACCAGGGGACACTGGGAAAAAATATCAGATCTTTATATATCTTGGTGTCTTGGGTACCTCTCCTTTCTATTCTCCGTTATTTGAGATAATTTACATATCTTTGGTACTCCAGCTCAAATACCCACATCTTTTAGGACCAGATTCTTGTTTAAACAGTATTTAAACAACTTTTTGTTGTGCAAAGGAAAAAAGTCCTTGATTTTCCAATTACTTCTTGTTATTCTTGGTGAATTCCAATCCAAGCAACATTTCTAACACTGAAAGATACCGACTATCAGAATTTGTTCTACTCGACCTTTCATGATATTTAGGCATCTGGCTTTCCAGCGCAAGTAATCAAGACGATAATTAAACCTACATCTTTGTGAATGTCAAAACTGTCATCTGCATTCAGAAAGTTACAGGTCTGCAAGAAATTATGATCAAGAGAAATTTAACATCAATGAGGTCATTAGGAAATTGTTCCAGCATTGGCTTCACCAAAAACTGCCTTGTCAAAGCAAACAAGGTACATGGAAGTATGCTCTATTAACTGCCCACAGAGAATACCTAATCAGTGTCATTATGAACCAAGCTTACTTCGCCAGTGCAGTTGTCAACAGTATTTTAAATAATGCCCAAGCACTAGTAGCAGGTTATGGGTACCCTTTAGATTGTTTCACTATTAATACCTTGCATTATGTGCAGTTGAATATTGCATTTATTACACAGATTAATTACTTTCCTGCTGCAAATGGGTATTGCGTTTTTAGTGGAACCAATAACGACTGTCAATGTTTCAAACTAAATAATAAAAACTTCAATGGTAATTTGAAAATGAGCTAATGATGCAGTAGCTTCCAGCTTAGAATAAGGCAAAGTCAGTAGTGTCAAGTTCATGGGAAAATGTGTCCTGAAATTGTTCCCATTTGCAAATGAAGTCATGTCACAAATTTTCCAACCCCAATAAGCAATCAGAAGTTATTTCCCAATGGCCAATGTGGTCCTGACTTTCCACCCGCAGTTGTAAGCCCACACTTGGTTCTCACCTATACTGAAGCTGAGGTGAGTGGGACAGGGTTGTTATGATATGGGATCATTTGCATTGCAGAATGTCTCCTGTCATCTGCAGCTGAAACAGTTAATCCAAAACATTACAAATCTAGGCAAGTGCAGGAATTATGTCCATTTCTCTGGCATTATTTCTTTCTTTTGCTTGCTGCCATGCCCAAACTTCAAGCATGGCAACTCCAACTCATGAGCACCATGCAGCAGCGCTGCTGTGCACACACTTCCCCCTGTCATCACTCATAAGTATGTCTGGAGGCCGGTTTTGCAGGAAGCCAAAGACTTGAAACTAAAAATGTTGACTTTGAACTCCAGATGGGGTTTAAATAGCCCTTGCGATCATGGCCTGTATTTCTGTTGGTTATAAACAGGGCCTACAATGACTGAGAGACTGAGTGCCTCAGATAAATGTGCCACACGAGATGGAACAAATTCAGTGCATGTGTCCTCTGCAGCAGCAGGTGAACTAGACAGCTCTGAAGGACAAAGCAGCACGTTCAGTGTGCACCTGTCCAGGAGCCACAGCAGGAAATACAGAGCTTAGGAAGAATCCTTGCCTTGAAGGCACTCACAGGTATCTGCTTGGCACCCAAAGCCTTTTAATAATTGGAGGCTCCCCTCCATCTAAGATGCAGTTGGATGTAATGCTTTCGTCAGCTCTTGACATTAGAGGCAGATGCCTAGAGCAGTTGCCCAAAGGGTGCTCTGGGTCAAATCCCAGGACTGTTCTCAGCTGAGCTGGGAATTTCCACCAACACTCTCCAGCTGTTCAGCCAAGACCTTTGAAAGCAAGAGGAGCACAAGGGCCTGACTCCAGCCTAGCTATCAGGCTGCCTGCAACAGGAGATTTACTGCATGCTGGTTCCTGCTCCTTGTGCCTTTCACATTAAATATCCCCGGAAGAAAAAAGGCAGAAAGACGTCATTGCTAGCAATTTTAAACACTTTTGCATCTACCTACATTACTGGTGTGTTTTTACTGCAAACTCTTAAGAGTAGCCTTAGGCAGGAAGAATTTTGTATCCAAATTACTTCTGTCCCTGTGGATTAAATGTACAACCTGAAGCAAAATTTGAGCCTGGGTGTACAGAGAGGAGCTTTTAATTGGCTGACAGCCTGCAAATTCCCCTTTTCCTAGCAATTTTTGGAAGATGGGAAAATGGGGTCTCTAGTGGCAGTGCTGGCATTTTAGAGAGAGGAAATGCAAAGCAGCAGTTATTTGTTAGACTACACATAGCATCTGATCTGTGAGACAATTTCTAACAAGCAGAATATCTAACGGTACAGCTGAACGAGTCATCACTTGGCAGCACACATCTGCACGCTTGAGCCCTCCATAACCTGTAGATGGGTGGTGCTGGGGTAATGTAAACCTAATGCAGAGGTAATGTAAACCCTGACCTGTGGCATGTATGAAGGACGGAGGGAACGCTCAGTGGAGCACGGCAGAATGGCTTTGAAGTCTTCAGAAAACTCCCTATGCTCCATTCCAGACTCCAAGTATATACATAAAAAAAAGCATCAGCACCTGGAGACAAGCGTGGTAACTCTTGCAGACGAGGGCAGAAACTGAAATATATTTAAACACAGTGTTAGAATGAATAACCTAAAGACTACCACGATGTATCACAGCCCTGACTACACACGCTGTTTGCTGGTGTGCCTCCTGCCAGCTAGGATAATAGCTACTTTATCTCCAGGTTTTTGCAGCAGGAGCAGTAACATCTGAAAGAAGCCAACTGCTGGTGGTAAGCTGGGGGATAATTCAGAGTTTAGCCTAAGGCTCCCTCTGGAGTCAAAGAAGAGAGATTGGTGCCTCCAAAGCGGGATTCAGAGCAGGGACCTGAGTGGTTTTGGGGAGCTCTGTCTAGGGAAAATCCTGTATTTGGAGGAGTTTGAAGGCACTTACGAGAGATTCTGTCTTTGTTCAGAAGAAGTTCAGAGAAGCCTTGGGATTCCT
>NW_010428722.1:0-4786 GCF_000710305.1 Buceros rhinoceros silvestris | reverse complement strand
CTGCTGCTTTTATTTTAGGTTTCAGCTGTCTACCGTACTTCTACTATTAGCAAGTAGCGTATGCTGTTACGCAGTCATGACTATAAAACCAACATCTATGGAAATAGTCTTGATTCTACTAGGACTGTATTTATTTGGGGAGAACAGCCAATCATTGCTAACAGAACCAGAACTCCTTCAATATAATGAGCAGTAATGAAGCAATTAATAACTGATGTTTATCCATACATCTGCTCAAAAATACACAAAGAAATACATCTCTTACTAGATATTCTCAATGACAAAACGGTGCACCATTATCTTTTTCTGCTCTACAGTATGTGCTGGACTGGAATAAATAGATGTTAATTATTATCTGGGAAGCACTGCTAAAAGCAAGCAGGAACATGCTGAAATCAGAGGGAGCTTTGCTGTTGACTTCAAAGGCATTGCAACACATCCACGATGCTGAATATTTTATCTGCTCCTGGAAGTTGTGACGTATCATTAGCTTCTCTGAGATTTAAGCAAGCGTGCAACAGCTTGTTCCAATGGAAAGCATGGCAATTGGGTTCAAGGATGGTCTGCTTCCCAAATCTTCAGAGTATTTTTTGGTGTCGGAGGAAGGGGTTGGTGAACTACTGTAAAGGTGACTTTAAAACTCTCCCTTAGAATCTGTCCGTATCCTGACTCCTCTAAAACTTAGCAATAACTAATACTTAGCAATAAAAAGTGGCGTGAACACAATTAGCATTCCTGATACAATTAGCCTAGCTGCAGAAAGTCTTTTTCGTTAGTTGGTTGGTTGGTTTTGAAGTATTTATGACTTGATTAATGAAACAAATAAACAGAGCACCATTGTCTTGGCTTGATATCTAAAGCTCTTTTGTCTCCTGGACAGGTAGAGCTTCCATAAAAAGCAGAGGACAAACTTCCTGCTCTTATCAGGCAATGCCCCAACTTTAAGAGGGGTTGGTTGGGCATTAAGAATCTTGCTAAGTCAGTGGATGTAGTTATCTACTTAATCTATTCCCTAATCTACCATAGAAAACACTAGGAAATATAGTAACTTAATGCTTAAGAATCCCTTTTGCTACTTGTGCATTGATAAGAAAATGCTTTCATGTTAGTTTTTTCTTTAAAATTGTGCAAAACTAACCATTACATGACATTTAACATATAATTAAACATTAACATTTAGCCAGACATACAGTTGGCATATTCCCTCCATCCCCGGAAAAAAAAAAAAAAGTAAGCAGGTAATCTTTAAATCCTTTTTAATAAATGAATATTCATTCATCAGTATTTTCATAAAGCATCTCTTCATCATTCCATTCTGTTACTCCTTTTTTTATTATTATTATTTCACTGCTGAAGAATACCAAAAATACACAGATGTGCCTTAAGCAAAAAAGACTGGGTTTTACTTTATCTTTACAATGGGATGAAACCAACTTAAGAGTTAAACCACCATAGTATTTCTAAAGCTTACTGACCCTTTGGGCTATAACACAAGACAGTTTCAGTTTTCCTTCTTTCTTTTTTAATGCCTTTTACAAGCAATTGATGTGTAAATGTTATTTATAGCAGTGTTGAGTTAGAAAGGAGTTAATTAGCTATGAAATACGTTACTCGGGTGCAATTTGGTTGAAATTATGATTTTTAGTCTTAAAGCCATCTATGCTTAAAATCATATACTGCAGTGAGCATACATGGACCAGAGCCAGAAAATGGGAGGTCAAGGCAAACACTGTTCTTAACACACTGGTTGTGTGTGTGTGTGTCTGTGTGTAAGAAGTGGTGCTGGGACTGGAGGAAAGGAATTGGCAAAAAAAGGCACAAAAATGTGTGTTAAAGATGAAGTGTTAACCTTAAGGGAGATTTTCCTGGCTTTTTTTCAAGTCAGACCAAGACGTGGATCTGTTCAAGGTTCAAGCCACTTGTGCCCCATGGATCTCAACAAGGATGAACTGATGAACATGAAATCTCATGAAAAAGCTGAAATGCGCAATGCCCACGTTCTCCGATGACAGGCAAGGTGGGGAGTACAGTTTCATGAAAGGGGCTGCAGTAACACATTGCCCTCCAGTTGCGCAAAGGGTCAGAGCGGGAGAGTCCTCGGAGACTCAGTTCTCCTGCCCATGCAGGGTCCTCAAAAAGCACATTGTCTCTTTGCTCTGGCCAGACAATAATTTTCCATCTGGCTGGAAATCCTGGCTGAAGACACTGGGAACTGATTTCAGTGGGATTTAGAGTACACATTTTTATCACAACTGAAAAGTCTCTTCTTCCTGTTGAAGATCTCTGCCTGGTCACACGATTTCTAAGAGCTGGGGCTTGAAGGAAAGAGAGAACTGTGTTTAAATCATGAGGGTGGGACCGCTCTCTTCCTGAATCCCATTTTTCAGGGTAGTTCTTTAGGGCATTTATTGAAAGAGTTGCTTGAAGCTCATTTCATTAGGGTAATTTTTCTAAAGCAAAGCTTTCCATTTTAAAGCTTTATTAAAATCAGATTGTTTTGTTTAATTATATTTTGTTATTAGGATAAAAACTTGGGAGGACTTTTCAATAATTCTACCAAATATGTACTTTGGGAGGCAGTTAATTGTTTAGTTACTTTGATTATAATGATGACAATCTGCTCTATAGTCCCTTCACAGTTTGAAGAGAGATTAGAGGGCTCATAATAGAGCGTGGTTACCAATGGGAGCTAATACTGAGGAGCTTTTAAAACTCACGTTTTTCCGCTCCAGCTATATGGGTTCCTTTGAGGCTTTTCATACTGTACAGTCGTCTGCAGATACAGTGCTTAAAAACTGCAGTTACAGCCACTCTGCACCACTGCCAAGGATGCAGCAGGACTGCGGTGCTGATCCTGCACACGCTGGCAGCTGGGGGCTACGGTGAACGCTACCAGCCAAGGATCACACTGCAGCTCTGCTGCAAGGCAACTGTGCGGAGCCCATTCCTGTTCAAGGAGCAGCCCTGAGGACGGGATTGCAATGCAGACTTTGCAACCAGGTTCATCTACGCTGAATTTCAGCCCAGAGCAAAGTTTCACAGTTTAGCTGCAAACAGGGGTGGGAATAGTAACGGACTGTACGTGGCAGCAACACAAGTATCATTGCTCTACTCACAGATAAATCAAGTACTAGCGAGAACAGGGGTCATCACAGAGCCAAGGCAGCCTTTTCAGTACCATCCCTTTTTGGTGTTTTTGGTAGATGTATATCCACACATTTACCTCCCATAGCACTCAAAGCTCTCTTTCTGCCAAAAATTCCTGTCGATGTCCAGAGGAATTCTACATGCAGCGAACTGGCATGGCTAAGCCCTAATTACTCTTTTTAGATCTTTTTATGCTACTGTATTTGTTGTTATTTGAGAATGTACATGATAGAAACACTCTTTACAAAAAATATATCTTCATTTCTTTAGAAAGGTTTAGTTCTGATAAATAACAAATTAAGTTTAAAGATTTGAAATTGGCTACCTTGACGACTACAATATACTAGACTGGAAAAAGTTGGAATCCCGGTGAAGGAATGATTTGGGATGAAAACCAAAGTGGTCAGATTTGCATGGAGGATATGCTAGGACATAGTTAACAGTGAAACAAAACTGTTTTCTGTCTCTTGTGATCTGTGACAGCAGCACACTAGCTCGATAAGTGCATGTATATACTTTCAGTATATAAATAAAATATGAAAATGTTCCATTACTGAATCAAAGTATCAGAAGTGCTCTATTCACTCAATTCTAGAGAATAAAAAGTTGTAACATCACAGAAACAAAAATATGACATAGCATGCGGTCACGATAGCAAGCGCAGGGAAGAAAAATATTGAGAAATTATACTTATATGCATATTATGCAAATATATTTTACATTAACATACAATGTTATAAGAATGTTAAATAATGTGAATGAATGTTTAAAAAAGGCTACAGCTAAGTGGTTTCATGTCAAAGTAGCAAATAACCTGAGACATCTTCTATGCTTTCACTGAATAACAATCTTTAAATCTACAGCGGGTGTAGAACACATTGACAGTAGTCGAATTCTCAGCTAAATTATAGTAAAAATGTGCTGTTCTCTTTCAAAATGACATGGCAGCTGGAACCAGTCCATGGGAAGGAAAATGTGTTGTACATTTACAGTATTTACAGAAGATTCATTTCACTGTTGATGGACGCTTGAAATGCTTATTTGAAGTATCAAGAACATGTATACGTCTCCAAAGACCTGGAGCACCACCGCCATGATCAGCTTGCTTGCTTCTCGCAGAAGAGAAAGCAAGAGATCATTAAAAAGGATGCCCGCTCAAGGCTGGAACAAAACGTATTATGACATATATTAAACCAATGAATTTTAGCAAAGCAAAATAAATTCACCTTGATGAAATCATTGTTGATGGATCTGCAAGATAAATTATTTATTTTGAACTTACCAGTGTAACCCTACCACTTTATGATTAGTGTGTATGGCAGCATTTACAATGTTACTAAATACCGACTTTATACACCATCACAGCTGCTTGAAAACTTCTACGACAATCCAAGTCTTGTAGTGATAATACACAACACTCACTTTCTCAAGGCTTGCTGTTTTGATGATACCTGCCTTCCCATTTAAAAAGTTCCTCTGAAGTGCATTCTGTGTGAAAGTGTCCATAACCTCAGAACGAATGTGTACATGTGTGTGTGCATACATACACTTTTGCTTTGCAGTATGTGCTTTTAAGTACACACAATTCCTTGCTACATGTATTCACACATACATGAGTATGGTCTACATAGTAAAAGTT
>NW_010428721.1:20609-30053 GCF_000710305.1 Buceros rhinoceros silvestris | reverse complement strand
AAGCGGGAAGAGCGCTTGGAAAGACCGGCTGTCAAGAGCTTTCCTGCAGGACCCCGAGACTGGGGCAGCAGTGCGCCAGCCCGTAGTGTAGCCTTCCCCACCCCCGAGCCCACGGGCTACTGGTCCCCTTAGGTACCGCAACTTTATAGGGGTCGGTCTTTATAGCTGTGTGCGACTGGAGCATCAAATACTGGCCAGGGGAGGCAGCGCTTTATGCCCTCCTTTTAAAGGGAGAACGACTTTTTTATTATTTATTTCTTCCCAGTTGTAGACTGTTAAAGTGATACGAGGAGATGGTTATGTCCTACGATTTCTTTCTTAAGCACTTGTAGCAAACCGATCTTATCTTAGGATTTGGGGGGGAATTTTGACTGTGTAGCAGATGAGTTTCTTTGCAATCCCGTCTCCGTTCTCCTGGCTGAAAGAGCGTTGCTGGGTGAGCTGCATGCCTCTGCACCAGCATCAAGGCAGATGATAGCTTTTCGCTCTTTGTGTTAACGACAAATTTTTTGCACTTGTTTATATATGATGAATGCAATACATTTTACCACTAATGTTTTTTATAATGCTGTTAGTGACTGGATGCATCAACACAGTAAATCCTCACTGAAAGCCAAAAAAACCCTAAAGTAGTTGCTTTTCACAAGACTAATTGGTCTTGAGAGACAATTAGTACAGTTGAAACCTCTTTTTATAGACTGGTTTATGTTGCCATGAAAATGGCAAACTGGTAGTTGTTACATGTAGCTTTAAACTGCTAAAATGAATATACTGAAAGTAAATGACCTGAAATTAGAACTATTTTAACACTACATGGGTAGACAGCTAAATATTCCAACTTGTAGAGCTGGCAGAAGACAATTTGGCCCCTAGTAACAGCACTGTTTTGTGTCTTGGATGTTCTTGATCCCTTTTATTTTCTTCCACTTGTACTGAGTAAACCTATGTGTAAAATATTTAGATGTAAGTAATAAACTGTATTTATTTATTTGAGTAATAAACTGTATTTATTCATATGAGTTAGCAAAAGCAGTAGCGGGGTATTTTATGAACAAACCAAATGCAGAAGAATTCATAAAGCCAAAGAAAAAACCCACTGCTTTCAGAGGAAATGGAATACTACCAGAGGTAGTACTGATGCCTTGGGCAAAAACAAAATAAATGCATTATCTTTTTGTCATTCTATAATCTTAAGATACTTGAGTGAAAAACATTTTTCCCCGTTTATAGGAGAGGCAGGTGGTTGTAAGAAATAATATTACCTGTGTGTACCCTTTTTCTGATAGCACATACTCTTTCAGTATAACCCCCTAACTGTCTTGCTTGCCTATGTTATTATTTGATGCCTGTCCTTTAAAGAGATATTTTCAGTATCGAAGTATGTTATCAGCCATCTCTTAGACAATGACAAAAAATGTTACAATTTAGTGAATAGAGGTTAACAACTTGGTGATGGCAATGGAAGGGAGTTACCAGGACTGGTCTTTACCTTCTGTCTTAATGGTTACAGCTGCTGCTTTTGATCATTAGAGCAGGTCTGTGTATATGTAAACGTGCACGTTTAAAAATAAATGTTTTCCTATATCATATTTTAAACATTGGTGGGGCTGCTTATAGTCTGTACGTTTCTGCTGCCCTGCTATTATAAATAGGAACTGGCAGTTCAGAAAGACTACATTACGCACTCTTGTGAAAATGTTGAAATTAATCGACTCTACTGTAATTTTCCTTACCCCTGTATAAAAAAGAAAGGGGCAGGGTTACCACGTCAAAACCGTGCAATTCTGTATTATGCTGCTTCTCTCAGCCCATGCATTGATTGAGTAATTTCATCAGTCCCACATTACTTGATTGCTTAGAAGTTTCCTAATGATCTGTATGCTGTAGGAAGAATCTGAAAGTCGTGAGTAGAATGGCAATGATTTTGTGTTTTATGAGGCTATTCAAGAAGTCGCTCTGATTTATGTAGCTCAAAAGCTCCAAAGTCTTTGAGATTAGCCACGCTGCCTAATATTTTCTTCATACATCAGTTGTCCCACACTCCTCACTCCCTAAACAGGAGTTTAGAACAGTGCTTTAATTAAGCAGGGATTAGGTGGCATTCCTTGTCAACTGCACAATTTCGGTATGCTTTGTATCTTCTACAGCTGATGGTCTCACGCTTTTATGTTTTGTACTTTGTGCTCATTTTCTTTCTGCTTGATATGTATATAGTAATACATCTGTGGGTGCATATGGATTTTCTGTTACGCCTGTAGAAACATATATGCAAATATGTATGTATGAGGTACAGCAAAATCACCTTGGGCAGCGGTCACATAGTATGGTACGAGAGTTTTTGCTGAAAAAATACACTGAAGTATTTTTAAAGTCTAATTCATCGCAGCAGTGTGCAGCAGTAGTTCAGGCACCATGATAACTTCAAGGTGGGTTTTTTATGATTGTCAGTGGTTTCAGTCACATGCAGTCAGTTGTGTACTGCCTTTAGTGCTTTTCAATGGCGTGGTCAGAAATATATATAGTACATAGTTACATTATATGTATTTTTACGTATATTTGTATATATGCTTTTAATTTTTTTATATGTACTTTTTTTTTTTATTTAAGAGAGAAAATTAGATCTGTTCTTGCCTTACTCCTCTCACTTTTTATTTGGGCTTTGCAGGCTGGGACTGCTGCTGCATTATGTGTGTTAGACAAGTTCCCATCACTGCTGGGTCCTGAGTAGTTTTGGTTCACAATTCTAAAGTCTTCTGTACCATGGATAGTAATACCAGGGCAATTCCAACGTGTGGTCTATTGCTTACCACTTCTGTTGATATTGGTAGTGTCCTTAATGTAAATTTTTTTTTTTTTTTGGTAAGGGAAAGGGAGTCTTCTAGCTTGGCGGTATGCACATCCGCATTTCTTCTTGTAAGCTGGTGTACTACAATGGAGCTTGGTTTGTATTCTGTTGTGCATTGGTAATGGGAATTTAATTTACCGTTTGCTGTTGGTAAAGCCTCATTAGAAAGTATGTAGCGTATGTCACTAACCATTCATTATGATATTCTCACAAACATTCAGTAAAGTGCAGGACAAGAAAGCAAACCAGATTTATGAAGATAAATAAATCTCAATGTGTCTATGGAGTTTATGGATGAGCGTTCAGGTCTCTGTTTTCCCTGGCACAATCTAGAATGTGCCAAGATTACTTTTTTATTTTAAACGTGCATACGAATGAAGGCCTGGAATACAGCCTGCTGTGGCTTAGCAGCCAGTAGGTTTTATTAGTAACTACGCTCTACTTAAATGCACAGCATGCCAGACATAACTCTGTATTTCTGTGTGTGCTGTTTCTTAAACTCTCTCCCAGGTGCTTAGATTTGCAATCGTATTTCAGTCCCTGTAGTGTGTTCCAGTGCTAGTAACTCTGCGGCTAAAGAGGGGCACTTTGCATGCCGTGGATGACGGCTTGCTATCCTCCAAAGGCCTGTTTGCCATTAGGTGTCACTGCTTTCTGGAGTGTTGCTTAGTGATCGCCAGGGCCTGATCCAGAGTCTGTCATAATCCAGGTGAGTCACTTGGTCGACCTCGGAAGATTTTTAAACTGAGCCCATGGATTGCTGACTACAGCAGGTGGCTCCTTTTCACATTCTTAAGTAATTCTTAGTGTTATTTCAAGTTCTTTGCCCTTGATAAAGACAGAGAAAAAAAATCCAACATCCGCTTTCAAGCGATGTCCTAATAAATGCCTGACATGGCAATCAGTGCTGCTGCTGTGTGCTTTCAGATGACTACTTTATGGATGCACAGAGTCTTTATTCTCACAATGCCATCTTTGGAAAAACACACTGGAGAAAAATCTTTTAAGACTGTGACTACATAAACCTACCAACTAAGGTTCACTTAACTTAATGAACAAAGGCATTAAGTATGGTTCTTTTCCACTCCCTGGCCCTGTAAAGCAAGTGGTATTGGCAGGAGATGACTTTTGTAAGCCATTAGGTTACTCCCTAGATGAAGACTTGAACTTACATAATTTTCTTCCGTTTGATATATAGCTATCTGTAATCTGCCATGACAGTCTGTTTTTTGCTGAAGTTTATTGGATACTTTTGCCTTTTGAGGTTTGTATTTTTACGCTGTCACTGTTTTTTTTTTTTCCCAGTACATTAACAGTGGTTTTCAAAATAGTTTATATGAAAGAGTAGTTCTATGTGGCTATCAGTTTCTAGTTAATTTTCCTAATAACCTGAATTGTGTTTTTTTTTTTTTCCCAGTACATTAACAGTGGTTTTCAAAATAGTTTATATGAAAGAGTAGTTCTATGTGGCTATCAGTTTCTAGTTAATTTTCCTAATAACCTGAATTGTGTATGACAGCATGGTAAAACTCTTTTCATCTACACACTCTGAAGACAGAGTTTCTCTTTTATACCTTTAGTGTTTAAAAAACGTGCTAGATATAGACAATTACTGTTGGTGTTTGGGCTTAAGTGACCAATAAGGAAAGGAAATATTTCTCATAAAATGATCTATATTTTCAGCAAATATGAGAAAATAATCAAACTCTGAGAACATGATATCTAAGTGTGTTATGTTACATGATAGTTTGGTATGTGCAAAATGTTGACTCCATATGATGCACTGGTAATGAGGCAAACAAGGATAGCTTTCTGCATCTGCAAAATCAGATGTCCTTTTTGATACTTTGTAGTAAGACTTGGATTCCAGAAAGAATAAGTTATTGTCTAAGCTGGTGAAACTAGAATAAAATTTTGATTTCAGACACAGGTGTGGCATGTCTGTCAAAACCTGAACTGCTCCACACCTGTGCATCCTACAGGTGTTACAGTCCAGTTCATGGCTCCAGTCATGCTGATGCTGATCTCTGAGAACCCTAGATATACTCATTTGTTTGTGCTATCTAGAAGTGCTAGGAGGCAAATATGACAGTCACAGCCCAACAGTAAAGCATGACATGTAGTTTGTCAGCAAACTGTTGTAGTGGCTGTGAACTAGGCATGAAAGCTCATATTTCTCTTAGGCATTTTGTACCGTAGACTGTCTTGCAACTGGCTTCCTACTGGGCCTCTTGGATACAGATGCAGTTCCTTTCCTTCTGTGATGTTATTTTATTTTCCTGCACCATCTACTGTGTCCAGTAGCAAGTAGGAGTTGACCTGTTCCTTCCAGTAGTCACCAAAATGAACGACATTGGCCTTGTTTAGTTGTGTTGACCAAGGCTTTGTTGCTTGTCTAGGTTAGTAGACTGTATTGGAGAAGGTGCAGTACTGAGCTGGTGCAGTATGGTACTTGGCACAGAGTATCTGCTGTATGCGTGTTGAGTAAGTGTGGTGCTGTGCTAGTTAAACCATCCTCCACGCCACGTAAGGAAGGCCTGGGCAAAACCTTTTGGGCACAGTTCTTGGCTGACTCATGCATGTGAAGCAGCACATGGAGAAGAGGAAGTGCTGTTGTCTCCCACTACGAAGTACAATTTTTTAATGTATTCTTGATGTAGTAGTTTAAACAGAGAGACTAAAGTGGAAGCATCTAGAGGAGGAGTTGGTGAGGAAAAGGTGTCTGTCTTTTCGTATCTTTATGTACTTCAGTTGCTTCCCATGAGCACCAGCAAAGCACTTCCCTCTGCTATTCTTCATTACAGGAGTCAGGTTTTGGTTTCTGGTTATCTTCAACCAAGTGTTTGTGAGAGATGATGGAATAAGGGCAAGATTCTCTTGTATCTGCAACCACTATAATTAATAATGGTTTATGAGACTTGGAGAGTTATACCTGATTTGTATAACAGGGAGGACGCAGTGTGAAATTGAAGGTTAGTAGATGAAATGTGCTCATGTTTGGATGATGGTTATGAAACTTGGCAAGGGAATGGGCTTGAAACTGCAGTGCTGTGATTTGGTAAGGTTCAAAATTTATATCCTAGTTTCAGTGATAATATACTTAATTCAGAGAAGGAGGCGTTTTGTATTCTGTATTGGACTGCAGAGTGCACTTCAGTTGGAGAGTCTGTCTGCTTTGGTCTGGAGTAACCACATCAGCTCAAGGAATGAGTATTCTGTGAGCTCTAAGTGTTGCATTAAAAAAAAAAAAAAAGGCCACATAAAAAAGTGACACTTAATGAAAAAGGATAATACAGTAACTACAGCATTTCTGCATGCCATTAAAGGTATAGTGGAAGAGGCAGTACAGAGACAAATACGGTAGTTTTAGTCGACTGTAAACTGATGGATTTGTAAGTGCAGGGTTAGATTTAAAGTAGATTTCCATTGTATGCATTAATTCTGGAATGATGGGGGAGTAGGGTGGAAAAAAGCATTAAAGGGAAAAAGTTTCTTGAAAGTTATGGTGGGTTTATCTGACAAGCAATGTTCAAGAGGGAATTGAGAAAGAAAATGAGTAAAAATGCGAGAAGGGGAGGAAAATAAGATAATGAAGGCAGCGCCGTAGAGCCAGTATATGGTGTGGACTGTGTGTTAAATGGCAAGTGAAAGGTGATAGCTATTATTGGTCATATTAAATTATACGCACTTTTCCCTTTCATGATTTCTTACTCATTTCTTTCTCATATTCCAAGCAGTTGTGATGGTCACTATGTTCTATACTCTTAAACATATGGGTGTTTTTCTGTCTGGGAAGAATAAAGTTGAACACAGCATTTAGACCGATAAAGCCGCTTTTTATTTCTCTGAAATTCCACTTATTTGACCTTTTTTTGAGAAAAATGTATCTCTAAAAGTTGGTCATAATGCTTAAGGCTATTCCCTTTGTGACTGCATAGACCCAACCAATATTGCAGTATATCCACCAATGTATTTGCTATAATAAAAATATGCTGCTCAGGTACTGCTTAAATTTCCAGCTCCGTGCTACAGGTTAATAACAAGCAGTGGGGTATGCACTGACATACGTATATACAATGTATAAACACATGCTTTTTCAGTAATCAGAGGAATATTTTTAAAAACATTGGACTGGATTTTTGTTTAATTTGGGATGACATTAGTTTCCACCTTGTGTAACAATACAGAGGTTTGGGAGGCTTTTTACTTGCAGGCAGAAACTCATAACGTGAATACAGATCGTGAAATGGCACCCCACTGTGCTAGAAGCTGTACAAATACAAAAGAAAAAGTTGGCTGTCGGGAGATTTGAAGATGAAGTAAGAGAGGGCTTGGATCTCAGTTTGTACACCAGGAGGCAAAGTTGCAAATCTTTTGGCGTCTTTTGAGAGACAGATTCATTCGTTCTTGTTTGTGAATGATCACTCTGGGTACAAAGAAATGAAAACACCTAGGCATGTCTACAGGCGTGTCCTGATGGGGCAGGTGTGGGGTGGCTGATGTCAGTACCTCCTGGTTTGGGGCACGTGATAACAAAAGTTACAGCGGTGTGAGGAAAGAGAGTTGATGGGAAATGAAGGCCAGCAGTGTGTGTATAATCATTACCTACAATGCTTTATTGCCAATAACATCAGTTAACCTGGCAAAATAGAGAGAGTCCTTATCTGATCAGCTGCAACATACTACTCTCTGGCTTTACCTAGAACAGGAACTAATACACGGTCATGCACGTGGATGCTCCTCTGTCTCTCTTGTTTGGACGAATAGTTCGTAGTACAGTTTTGGAAGAAGTCTAGGTTGGAAGAAAAGAGCCCTTTCTGGGAAAGTGGAACAATATACGTTGCAAAATGGCCTACCTTGTTTAAAAGATATATTTAAATATAATCAGAGATTCTGAAAGCATCTGCAGCCTTGCTAGCTAGCCTCACAGAGTATCTAGAATGTTATTGAAATGTTATTGAAACAGTCTAGAGAAATGATTTTCCAACTCCTTGGAGTAGCTCTCCTGTTACGGAATTGGGTTGCATCCTGGAGATACATGAGAAACACCCATCTACTTGAAAAAGTTCTCTCATTTTTGCCAGGGCTGCAAAGAGTATAGGGACTATGTTAAATGAAATGACTGAGGCAAGTGGGCAACAGAAAAGCGTGTCCTGTATACGATGTATGTGCTAGACAGGGAGCGATCAGCAGCACTTGGTGTCACCATCACGGAGGGTGATGTCTTAGGGACATCCTCGATGCTCTGTCTAGGTGCAAGGAGAGACAGTGTTTGCAGGTAAAGGACAGCATGAGTCGGCAGGAAACAAAGTGCGATTGGGTGGTTCTCTGCAGCAGAGAGGCTCTGGGAGCGGCGTACTGTGAGGAAGGTTCCGCTGGTGCCTTCCCTGTGAGAATTTTGGAATGGGGTGGAGGGTTGTGGTTGGCAATAGTGGGAGTTGGTTGGGTGATGAAGGGGTGTAGGAAACATTTGGAGGGGGCTAGCCTGATTGATGGGCCAGGCTAGCTTTGTAAGGGTGCAGGATACTTCTAGGGAATAGCAGGTAACGTTACACTTATGTGGGCTGGAGTCTGGGCTTTAAACATTTGGAACAAGCTGTGTAGAGGAGGTATACGTGTATGCATGTGTGTTACTGAAGAATAATAATATAATGCAAACAATGCTTTGAGAACAATATATCTAGAAGATAATACTGAATTTTTAAGAAACTAAATTATAGATTAGAAAATGGGATTGTTTCTCCCTATCCAGCCTCTATAGTTTTACAGTAGGGCATTTGATTTGTGTAGTAGATCTTCATAATTTTTCTTTAGCTGATAATTATACCTGGTTACTTTGCAGAAAAGTGAGATCCATTTTATCTTTGTATTGCCTTGTACTGTTGTACACAGGTACAAACAAGGAGTACGGATGTGTCATCTTCCTCCCCTCTGCTCCCAGGATAACTGAGTGTACTGTACCTTCCTGTGCCTTAGCTTTATCCCTGTGATTAAATAATCTCCCTTTGCTTCCTTTGTGCAGCAGTTTATTGCTGGTCTGTACTGTGACTACACGTAAGCTCAGCTTCTGTGGCTGGCAAGTGGGAGGAAGGAAAGCACACAGCCACAGCTTCTGCTCCATTGACTTTTGACCTAATTTATGGAGGAAGGGAAGGGAAAAAAAATGCAGTGTGTGTCTGGATTCAGAGCTTGCCATGTCTTTCGTGGAGTGAAAGGGAGAGTTCTAGCTTTCTTCTCATCTCAAATAGCTTCACAGATTGCATTAGAAGTTAAGACCTTTCTTCAGTGAAGCTCCAGAGGGATGAGTGGATCTGCTCCATGCTTAGATGGTGACATGTCCTCACTTGGGCTGTTGAGGCTAAAGTCTGGTTTTCTATCAACATCATCCTTGTCCAGCTCCCTTTCAAAGCAACAAAGGGACAGTCAATGACTTGTATTTCTGCTAAATGAAACACAATAAGAGTTGATGATAATAGGTTTTAAAATATTTTTCTGTTTGAGATCAATGATCTCTGACAGGGCTGAACAATGTATGGGAGGAGGTAAATACTTCTTCAGAAGAAGGTAGATAATGATAGTGTTTGGAATCTGCTATTGCT
>NW_010428721.1:10879-20517 GCF_000710305.1 Buceros rhinoceros silvestris | reverse complement strand
CAGCAGGATTGAGGAGTAAAAAAAAAAATCTGTTCATTAAAGTACTGTGTGGGTTTTTTAGCGTTTTTTTAAAGGGATGCATTTTTTCCCCCATTTTTTGTAAGACTGCCAAATGTCCCTGAGGCTAGGATTAATTGGCTCTTTGTGTTGTGTCAAGTAAGGAGTACAACCGTTTTCAGAAAATACTCGGTTTGTAGACTCCCATCCAGAACATGAAAGGGAGAGAGATGCTAACTTTATATAAACAAGGTCCTTGCATCACTTTGAACCGCTAGCTTGGAGTAACAAACAGAATATTGAAATTGTCGGTGGTGGTGCTTTGGAAGCTGTTAATGTCGTCCCTGTAACCCCCATCCCTTCATTATGCCTAATCCTCTGTTTAGAACAAATGTGTACCGTTTTCTTTCCTTCTAACCTCCAAGCATTTGCAAGGAATAATCAAATGTCTACTACTTCGGAATAACCAGCATTTGAGTTTTTTGAGGCAGCTTCAGGAGTGATGGAGAGCTATTTTTTTGTTAGCGTTCTTTAGCAATACAACAGAGGTTACCGGCTGCAATTCATTTCACAAATTCCCCTTGACCATTTTGGATCTTAAGGTACTTTATAATTTTTGATACTGCTGTTTCAAAGGCCACTTCTTATCATGGTTTGAAGTCAGTGGACGGTAGCAGATGTAGATGTAAGCTTTGAAATGGCGCTTTTATGGTTTGAGGAGTATGTCTTGGAGCCATTGCATTAAAATTCCAAAGTGTTAACTTAAATGTAATAATGCTCTGACAAAGTGCTACTACCATCTGCTAGTGAGGATTAGTACTATTTAAAAATCTCCATAATTCCCAGAAAGAACAGAGGAGTCATGGTGTGAAGAAAAGTCTAACTCTAGTTCAGTATCTTAGTTCAGTAAGTCACAAACTCTTGATGGGGGTCACTGCCTACTAAAGATTTTGTGTCACACTCTCAGCTCACATAAAGGAGTAAATATTTGTGGAATATGTCTACAGTGATGCCTGTTTCTAACAGTTTCCAGCTTGGTTCCCAATTTTGCAGCAGAATCCTTTCTATTTACAACCACTTCTCATTCACATCACAGTGACAATTCAGTGGCAACTACAAGTACAGTTTCTATGGCAAAATAACAAAGGAATGTGCTCACCATAGGTGTTTAGAAAGCCCTCATTCCGTGTCATTGAGTTCTTATAGATTGAGAAACAGTTCTTTGCTTAGTGTTTTGGGGTTTTCAATACCACCTAAATACTCAGCCCTTTCTGTATGTGAGTCAGTTTGCACGCAGAGGATGGTCTACCGCTGGAAATGTTCTCACTAGCAGAACATCTCCATCCCCAGGCTTCTCTCAGCAAAACATGCAAAAGTAATTCAACATCTAGGAAGGAGAAGGCCATTGAGCATATTCCAAAAGCCAGCGTGACTTAACATTATCTGTTAGAAAATGCTTTCTGTGAGAGTATTAAGACTGCTTTACTCATATTAGTGACCATCCTAAGCACGGTATTAAAAGAAGGAAGCGAGAAGAGAAATCTAGTAATGATAGACTACATATGGCTGTTGATCGCCTAGTTTAGGAAGGATTTTGGACATCTATATTAAAAGATAGGTTTTATAAAAATTCCAGTTGAGAAGAATAGGGAAAATGTGGCCAACCAGAAGCATTTTTGGTGTCTTTCTGGTCCCTCTCCTAAAAGAGATTCTCTGAGTTTTATTTATTCACAGTCTTGCACAGACTATAACAAATGCTCTTAACTAGCTCTGCAGAGAAGTAGGTCATATCTCTCATGTGCCTTTAGCTGAAATAATTTTCATCAATATTTCTTGCTGAGGTAGTATTGAGTGTACATATGCCTGTTGGTACAATGGCTATATGGTCCATGTAGCTAAGATATACTAAGACCGACTCTCCTCAGTGATAGACCAGTTTTACCTTTTATAACTCTTTTTTATTATTTTTTTTCATGCTGGAAGGACAACTGGAACTGATTCCTTGTTTGAAGAGTGAGGTCTCTTTTACTTGTTACTTCTGGTGTAAAAATCTTCACCTCTTCCAAACTGCTCCTCAGAAACCCACCCTGCTTTCCTTGTTTTTCATGTAGATGGGCCGATCACCCGTAAAGTTACTTGCTTGAGACTAGTCTCTGTTAGAGCCAGAGTAAATGAAAAATTTTACCTGTCTGTTGCTCAAACCAAGAAACTAGGTTGTTCTCTGCTATCACTGAGAGGTATTTTGGGTTATCTTGTGTCAGAGAAGGAGCACAGAGAGCCACCTTCTATTATGTTAGCAAGCATCTATCTGAGATATGGGAAATGGAGACTGTACTGTGAGAGTAAGGTCTTAAGGGTATTCTTGTCATGCTCTTGCTTTTTGCTTAGACAGCCCTTTGTTTCCTTTCATATTTGATGTATATGGAGAAGTAAGAACAGATGGATTTTCCACATGTTTACGGTGAATAACAGGCTGATGAAAGAGAATTGGCCTGTCTATAGTCATCAGGCAGTAAATCAGCCCCTTTGAGGGATCTCCATTTATCATGACTGGGTGCAGACCTCTACCAGGTCTGCTGCATGGTAGCCCTGCGTGAGAACCGTCAGTTGTATTTCCGCATCATTTTCTCTCCTTGTCTTCTCATACTTAAATGCTTATCTTAGTTTTAGTACTGACAGATTCAAAGCATGTATGAGCAGGAACTGAACTTATATTAAGAGGCAACTTGTGATAGGACTATGGAGGACAATTTCTGTCTCAATCTCTTCATTTTTTTAGAAGGAGTCACAGCTATTTCTAGCAGCTACATTTTTTACTGATCCCCCTCATTCTCGGCACCTTGACAAAGAATGGAATGGATTTCACCAGCAGCAAGGGAAGGAAGCTCTTGTTCTAGTAGCACCAAAGAGTAAGGAGCAAGGGAAGGGAGGAAGTGGTTTGGTTGCAGGGCATCATGGAGTTCTTGCCCCTGTGAGGGAGGATAAGAATGGTAAAATGCTGTACAGGACCCATGTTGATTATCTGTTTCTTCCTTTAGAATCATTTGATCTAAACGTTTATTTTAAACTGAGCAGAAAGGTGCTTTGTGAGATTTAAAAAATAATAATAATTTAGAAGTGCTTGCAGTGAGTCTTTCTCAGTACCCACCTCTATAGTTAAGCAAGTGTCTTTTAAAAAGCATGATTGCCTGGCTCAAGGTGTTGGGGGCCTGAATGAGACAAAATTGAGAGTGAGTTAGCCCAGGAATATCCTGGTATGGTTTACTGAGGAGCTACTCATGGAGGCTGAGCAAGCTCATAGCTTTGCATCAGGCTGCACATAATACAGGGCAGGTGTAACATTGCCCTCCTTTCATTACCTTCTCAGCAAATAAACTAGGACATGCTTGACCGTCCTGCTTTGTGTATGCCACTGCCTACCTTTCCCCTTTCCAGGAAGCTTCTTTTATCTCATTCTATCCCAGGTTTGCCCTTACCCTCTTACCTCAGAAGCCACTTCCAGAGTAGAGTTAAGGCTTTATTCGCATGCCAGTTTCTTGCACTCATGAAATTCCAAGAGGTGAAGCCAAGGAAGTGGAAAGTGTTCTTCCACTCGGCAGGTGCTTAGCACAAGGCAGTTGTCCATCTCTCTCACTGTGTCTTGGGCCAGTCCCTCCAGACTGAATTTAATACATGCAGTGACACTTACCGTCACAGCACCTATGTTGCAAAGAATACCCTTGGTTTATGGAGATCCAGATCTTTAAGATAATGTGACTGTGTGTTTGTGAATTGGTGTGTGAGTATATTTATGTTGGGATCTGCCATAACGGTAGGAAGAAAATTGAGAAGTTTCTGGGGCAATGACTTTTCAGGCAAGAACTGTCGCTGATATTGTAGCTAAATGCCAAGAGGAGTGTACCTCGTGTTCCCTGGTGCTATTCATCTAATAGCATTGCTTAGTATCCGTGTTGTGGTAATGGTACCTGAGATCATAGGCCTGTTTTACTGTGTGTACCCAGTAAAAAAACAGTCCATGGAGAAGTTTCTGTAATCTTGTTTCTTGTCAGCTTCATTACTTGATATCATGCTGCAGGATGGTGCTCCTATTTATCCCCATCTGTGACAACAGATTTTATTTATTAGCACAACATACTTACTAAAATTCTCTTTAAATACTTTATTTATCAGACTGCTTTTTGTAGAATGGAATTTTTAGGTTCTTGCTGGTGTCATCTCCATAGTATATTCATCATCATCATCATCATGGCTTGGCTTCGCGAACGAAGATCTGGGAAGGGCTTTTCCCACGCTCACTGCAAGCGATGAGTGCACCCTTTGGGGCTGCGCGGTGGATTTTTTAGGTGAGGCACCAGCGTGCGCAGAACTGGCTCCACCCTTCACACCTGAGGTTCATCTGCCAGGGCCTGGCGAGCTTGGACGGTGACAGCGAAGTCCTCGGGTCGTAGGTTTGGTCAGAGTGTCCTTCTCTTAGATGATGGAGCCTTACAGGGCTAAACGAGCTCCATCTGCCCGGGTTTGGGGTCAGAGTTGTCCTTCTCCTAGGATGGTGCCCGAAGGCTAGTGAGCCCATCCTGCCCGTGGACACACTGTGTCTGACCCTTCAGCTGAGACCTGTCTGGCCTGGGAGACCCCACCGGAGGCACATGCCACCCCCAGCACAGCTCTCAACCTCACAAGGGCACACAAGCTCCTTCCCCACGGCAAGGGGGTGCCCGTGAAAGAGACAGTATATTACAATGTCTTTAAATGACACTGTTTGGGTCCTAGACTAACTTGCCTGGGCACAGTACTGAACTCACTTTTCCTTGGTCAGCATACAATCTATGTTTAACTGCTTTTACACACAATCAAAAGTGAAGAGCAGATAGAGAAGCTCTATTTTAGAAGTTCTAACTGATAATTATAAATTGTGCAGCCAAGAAACTTATGCACTGGCACCACAAAGGATTTTGTCCATATTGAGTTTTGTCATGCAAAAAAATATTTTTGCCTTCAGCTGCTGACTACTGAAGCTGCTGACTGAATACAGCCTTGAAATATTCTCAGACTTTAAGTTTTTCCTATTCTGTAAAGATCTAAAAGAACTCGTCTTCATTTCATCTCACCTGCTGAGCAACCCAGACCATAGGGTGCATTTGAACATGTTGCTGAATTTGGATGGAACTTTATTCCTGTATTATTTCTTTTCTAGGTAATATCTCCTACTGGAACAGTCATCAGGATAAAGACTGCTGGCCATGCTCCTTTTTCTCATTTCTAACTGGAATATGATGAAGGGCTAGCAGGACTTTCAAAGTAGTCACTGACTGCCGCTTTAAGCAGGACACGTAACTTATAGCTCGTGTTATTTTCATAATTCGTGAGAGCTGTGGTTGTGTGGCCTCTTACACAGTCTGATAGACATGAGTGTGTGTGGATAGTGTCTCTTTTAGAGACTATGGGGAAAAGATTTCCGGTATCATACATTAGAAAAAGCTGCCAGAACCTTTAAAAGGAAACAAAATGGGCTGTAACTCTCTTCTTACAGATGATTATTTTAGTGTAAACATCATGTCCTCTGTTGTAGAACATTTGGAGAAATAACATGTGTAACATTAGGCCTGAAATCTGTTCTGTGCCTTTTCAGACTCTGTCTCACGTCACTTCTGAAGTCAGTATGAATCATTCCAATGGCTTTATCGGGCTTACTGTGTTCTGAAGGATGTCCTACTGCCCTGTGTTTCGCCTGGAGTTTCTAGACTTTGGGATTCATCCTTCTCATTTGTCTGTCCTAGGATACATGTGTCAGTATCTCCAGTTGTGTCTCTTAGTGGCAGCGAACTCCTCTTAACTTTCTTTCCCTGTTCCATCTGTACTTGCCTTGTATAGGTAGCTGAGATGTACAGGTATAAAGCATATTATATTATTCCCTTATTTATTACCTCATGGGGATGTCTGTACACCGAAGTCCATGAGGTTGCAGCATCGTGCACTTAAAAAATTTGAAGGGTTTAGGTTTCAATAAGCCTTTAAAAGTTCGTGTACTTCACAGTTTATTTTAAAGTAGTTCAGAATCTTCATTTAGAAGTCTCGTTAAAGTAATGAATGCTATAATGGTATTTTGTGTCAGGCCAAGCAGTGTTAAGGTAGGATTTTTTTAAAGTTACCCAACAATTGTAAGTATTAAATGTTAGACATGAATTCACATTTTAGGAAGATTTGGATCGTTTATTATGCTGGCTGGATTAGTCAAATCCTACTTTAAATACTCATAGGAAGAAATGTTAGCACTCACTGTAGAACTTTAGCTTTAGGAATATCTTCTCAGCAAACAAGGTCAGATTAGAAGCACATTTTAGAAGTAAGAATAAGGCTACGGTTAAAGTACTTGACTTGGACTCAGGAGATTCCTGTGTTTTTCTGACTTTTCCACAAATTCTTGGTTGACATTGAACAAGTCACTCACCTTGTTTTATCTCGTGAATAACAGTGAGTAGTGCTGGCTCCAACATTATCTTCAGAATACTATTTTTCAATTATTAGGATTTATAAGGGAACATGGTCAAGTTGGGGCGTCCTGAACATGTAAGCTGTGTCTTGAGCTTCAAAACAAACCAAAAAAAGCCCATGCCTTGAGCTTTTCCATGTCACTTTGAGGCACACTCAGTGTACGGTTCCCTCTGAAGGGTATGATCTGTAATGCGTAGCTAACTTGGTATTGCCAGATGATGACAAGGTGATGACAGCCTATATATGTAAAATGTTTTCGTGTGGCAGTGGGAATAGTTCCTAGACTGTTCATACACATGTTTACTTACATAGTCACATGCAGCTGTATACTCTTCCTGTTTTGCTCACCCAACAATATTCAGAGACACAATTTACTTGCACCATTACTGAAAATGGAATATTGCTTCTGTTCCAACAACTGATTGAAAATAATTATTTGAATAATTTCCCCATTTCTGATTGAAGGTTTGTTACAGAATCATGGGTGATCTACACACTAATATCACAAGAGGGGATCTGATACCTTACTCTTTTTATTATTAAAGACAAATTAAATGGTGGGCATTGGTTATTTTTAATAGCTTGATGCAAAGTTCCTTATAAGATTGCTTTGGGGGTTATTTTGTATGCTGTAGTGTTTAAAAATGATGCCTTAGCCCAGACTGAGACATGAGTACCTTGGTTATGTGCATATCTGCTATCCAAATTAATAGTGTTAAGACTGTTATTATTGTAAAGGGTAGACAATTCTTTCTGGTTACTAATGTTTATTTTTCCTACATACTGAGTGTGTTTTCCTTCTGTTCCGATATGCATATGTAGCTCTTCTTCTGTGGATAATTCTGTATTTGTTTGTATAATCCTACAGTGTTTTCTGTTAGATTAAGGAATTAATTTGTCTTCTAATTTTCCTCTTCCTTATTCATCATTTGTAACTCTGTAGAACGGTAATTCAAGAGGGAAGAAACGTAATGTATTGATTGTTCTTTAAATCCATAACTGCCTATTAAAAGACACAGTCAGCTATAAACTCTGTTTATCAGTTAGACATAGTGTTTATTTTTGGAAAGGGGTGTGTATGTGTGCAATATTAGCAGGTGAGTGGTAGCATTAGCAGGTAGGTTGGTCTTCTGTATATAAATACTGTTATTTTTGTGTACCCTACTGGCTTTAGTAGTGTTTTGTTGATCTTCTCAAACCAGACGTAATGCAGTAGCCAGTTCTCTAGGAAGCAAGTAATTTGGTTTCTGGACCACAACTGTTTTCAAAACTTCCTACTAGGGTCTCTGTCAACTCTGCCCATTGACTTTGCTCTGAATGGAAAAAAAGATATAATTGTGTTTGTGAAAAGGTAGGACAAATATATACTCTGAAGAGGAAGCGAATGAGTGTCCTAGATGAGATTAGCCAATGTATTTTAACTTTGTGAGCCATTCTGGAATTACACTGTGAGCTGTTAGATTAGCTGGTCAGAGTTGCGCTCGAGGATGATAAATTTCAGCCATTAGCACATTAGCAATGTGAAAAAGAGAAAGAAACACATTTCTATTAACAGGGCTGATGGACCAGTCAAAGTAGCTGGAAACTCATTAGGTGATGTATTTCCATCAACATGTAAGTCTGCAGTAATTGAAAAACACTTAAGGAGTTGGAGGCTTCAGATTATGATTCAGACACTTGCCTTCAGTAGGACATTAGTTTTTGTGCTAGCTGTTGTGCTTAGGAACATTTATTAAAATGCTACAGAGAACTACTCTGCGGTTTACCTAATCCCCATTGTGCAGCTATCTGATGTTTGCAAAGGGCGGAAGAGTTTAAGGTTGTGAAGAACAAAAGGACAGATACAATTTGCGGAATGGTTTCCTTGATTTGTGTTTTGCCATACATGAGATTGGTGTGGAAAATGAACGATGAATACGTGACAAGTAATACATTTATTCAATCTGTACTTTCAAAATATTAATGTAATTTCATTCTAGTACTTTTTGCAGCAGTGTTTGTGCCTATGATAGCTTCTGGGGCTGCTTGCAGTCAAATTTGAGCAAGCTCTGGGTTTCACAGTATCTAATTCAGACTCCATGGCCCCTTGACTTCCACCTGGAGGTTTGAACAACTCCTGACCTAAGGAATTTGGTGGTTGTTTTTTGTTTTTTTTTTTCTTCTTAGGAGAATTTCTCCCCCCCACCCCCCTTGGTAAGTGATGGCCTTCAAAAGAGTTCTCTGCAGCAGAAACAAAAGCCCTAAGGGCTCTAGTTGCTCTCTCCCTCTGAAGTACAGCCCTCTGTAAAATACCAGATTCTTTTTAATCACAGGTGTCGGGTCACTGCTGCCTTTTCACTCTGTGAAGTTTTCCAAGTAGAATTGTTGCTCTTGGAGTAAATGATAGCTGAGGACAGAGGGAATGGGATATCTCAGTGTGTTCTTGGGCTAAAGAACATCTGCAGTTTCTTCAGAATAATTTCTGGACAGTTTGTCACGGAGGCACCCACAAAACAGACAGCAGCAGCTATCTGAAAAATGTGGATTTATTACAAGCAAATTTGCCTGGCACTCTGACTGCACAGGTTCAGATGTCAGTTGGGGATTAGTACTGCGCAACACATTTATACAGAACTAAGAAATCTATTCTAGGGAAGGATAGACCCAAAACGTACACAGCTCCCTGATAAAGGGGAGAATCTCTCACCTAATGATACCAAGGGAGTCGCTTACCAATGCCGGGGTAAGGAGTCACTCAATCCCAGGGAGATACGCTCGGCCGGCATCCCAGGCTCGAGGGGTGAGTCTCCAACTGCACAATCCTGCTGCTCCGAGGAGAACCAACTCAAAAATGGTTCTCCGGCAGGGCTCCATTTACCCTAGGGCTCCATATACCCTAGTCGAGTGGTGACTGTGGTCATTTTCAGGAAACCCAGGCAGGATGCAGCTTAACGAAACCCAGACTCCCAGGCACCCATATCCCTGGGGGCAAGGCTTGTCCTTTTGTGCAAGGTCGGTGCATGGGGTCAGGATGGGGGGTTGCAGCTGCCACATGGTTCTTCTGAGGGCCAAGGCTCTGAGGTTACTTGCTAGAAAATCAGTGGCATCCTGGACTTTTTGAAGTTAAACTCTTTATGCATATTTCATGAATGCCTCTGTAGAGAAATGAC
>NW_010428721.1:1579-10698 GCF_000710305.1 Buceros rhinoceros silvestris | reverse complement strand
CACTCTTTCTATGTATATGTACAAAGTTACTGAATAATTACCGGACTAGTTGCTGAACAGTGCTTTAGGATGAAGATACATAACCCAACTACTCAGAGTTCAGTATCCCCATTAGCCTCCAGGTATCTGAGGTGAGTCTTGGTGTCCTGTCATCTTATTTCCTATTGCTGCTGTTAACTGTTGACCTTTATGCAAGAAGTTGTGGTGGTATCACTGGCATATAGGGAAGGAATATGTGTAAATGCAGCTTGGATGACCAGCTAGCCCAGTCCCTCAGTTTAGCAGAGACAGACGATGAATACAGCTGCAGGAAAATTAAATGACAGGAAGTCGATTGAAATATAAATAATATTAACTTTGTTGTTTAAAAAAACCCGCTAACTTCAGTAATCTAATGTATTTACTAACTCAAGAAATACAGGGGAGCCAGGCGGAATAGCACTTGCTTACAGTACCTGGTAATGATGAACATTCTTGGTCAGGTTGGCCCTTTTCCAGTGGTGTCTTACTGTCTGGGCTGGTATTGATTCCCATGTCATGGGAATGAAGTTTAGTTTGTAGTGAGGAGGTTGGGGTGGATTCCCTGCAATCATTTCTGGCCTTAGAAAAGATTATTCAAGCTGTATCTTTCAAAATACTCGTGGAAAAGAATCTGTAAGTGAGAGTTTTTCCTCTGGTTCCAATAACAGAAAAATGTAAGAAACTTTAATTCATTATTCATATAAAAGTAATTAGGGAAAATTAAAAGAGAATGAGCGTATACTTCTAGTTGTCGGAAGTTTAACATTTTTCGTTTCTGTTTCGTTCTGTTCTGCTGTAATTTTAATTGCAAGTATATATTTCACTTGTAGCAGTCTTTGGATAAAAAGTAATACACTTCCATCCTGGGGGAAACAAAAAATCTTTATTCCACTTTCTCAAACATCTCCTAACAGTATTCTCGCATCATTTCTGCTATTCTTTAGAAAGATCTCCTACCACTAGTGCAGCCAGTCAGACAAACCAAAATCAGTACAGCGTAGGAAATACACAGATCATCCTGTATTTGGCTTTAGACACTAGGTTTTATCAGAGGGTCTCAAAAAGGCCGTGGATTGTCTCGTCTTGAACGGTACCTTTCTGTGTAATTTTTATCAGTTCAGGATCTCTTTTGTCTTTCAACTTAATGTTCAGCTGTATTGATTTTTGGAACAGACTGGGGCATGCATACCTATGCAGAACCCTTTTCAGAGAACTTCAAAGATTTTCAATTTGCTGACATGCAAATTGAAGTTAATGTGATTATAAAAAGCACAAAACCAAATTAAAAAAGCTTGTCTATAATTGTGCATATATTTTGTAAAAAACCTCCTAATAACAAAACTTTATATGCATCATGTTATTTTTGTCTTTAAACTGCAGACTCTAGCTTTGGGTGCGTTGAAAGTGTCATGAGATGGTGAACTGGTTGAGAAGAAAGCAAACAGTCTGCTGAATTAAACAGGCAATTAAATGTATTGCATATAAAACCCATAAAGTACATGAAGACCATTGATTTTCAGTCATCAAGGCTGTGTTTTGCCTTGTTTCTGTACAGTGCTGTGTCTCCAGGTGGAAAATACACCACATCTGAGCGGAGGAATAGTAGAGTGCAGCTGTTTTATCTTTTTGTGCCACAATTGCTGATGTAGAGTAAAAACAAAATAATTCCAGCAAGCTAAAATTCCAGGTGGAGGAAAGCATTATGTGTGGGGAAATGGTGTGGAAGAAGACAGACAACTTTACATTGCTTTTTCAGAATTTTGCTGGTGAAGGATTGCTTAAGAACTTCTTGCATGTTTGAAGTGAATAAACCATGGTCTAAGAATTTCAGTAAGCAGTTTGTGTGAAAAACCTCAGAGGAATGGTGACAGTGATATTTGCCATTGTCATACTGGTACCTTACTCCGCAAACACGACCACTTTCTGGAGGATGGTCCCACGCTGTGGGTGAAACTAGCTTTCTGGAGGCTTGAAACTGTCTGAAACCTATGAAGTCACTCAGAAAATGTGCTGAGTCCCGCCAGTGCTGCTTAGTGTAAGAATGATAAGGCTCTGAGTGACTTGTCATACCACCTTCAATGATTTGTGACTTGGGTTCGTGGGTTCCTGAGAGAAAGGACCAGATCTCACATGCATGTGCTCACTTGGAATTAACAATAACCTGTGATTAACAAGGAAGAACTGTTTCAAACCAAGTAGTAGCAAATTCCTGCGCCTCCAGTCTTGATTGCTGTCCTTGAAATGCTGCATGAAGAAGTAGGTGTTTCCAGCAACAGGAGGTGACCCTGCACATTGGGGTGATGGAAACCCCTCTGGTACAGCTGTTGGCATCCACTTCCCAGCCTGATGGGTTAGCAAAGCAAGCTTGTATTTATAGCTGGATTCTTGGCAGGCAGTGCGGGTCATACCTGAGGTGGTGTTCTTTTGTCTAGTGAGTGGCAATTTCTTATGAGATTCAGTGTCTCAGCTTGTCCTGTTCAAGGAGAGGAGCTTTCAGGGTTGCCAAGTTTGGGCAGCATGCAAGGGCAGGGATGCAAGCTTGAGCTTTGACAAGATTCAAGGCCAAGGATGAATGCATGGTTACTCTTGCACAATTTTGCCTTGAAGCATGTGCTTCACTGCGTGACAGCTTGAAGCAAGTGTGATTAAAGCTTAAATATTTTGCTAAGCGGTCTGTCTCTTTATTACAGGGTTTTGCTGTCCTCACTAGAACACCACAGTGAATCTCTACTTAGGATTCTCTGTGTGAACAAAATGCTGGTGGAGGGCTTGTTACATGTAATCAATTGATAGCTAAGGAAATTAAATGCTATTATAACACTTATTTGATGCTGCCTAAAACAAGACTCCCTATAGATTAGGAAATATAAAGCGTGTAACGTTCCTGCATGTCATATTGATTTATATCAAACCAGAGTAATGCGTATTGATTCATATATGCAATTCTGTTGGTGTGTGACAGTCCCTCCAATGGCGTCTCCTGGTTTGGTTGAATGTTCTTGTAATGATAGTAAATGGCCCATAGTAAATCCACCTTAACAGGTCTCCAAAGCCTAGCAGTATTGCCCCAGGACTTGTCTGTAGGGTAGTTTGCAAAACAGAGTAATGATGTTTCACTACGTTATATTTTGCCCTCTGAGCTGATGAGAGACTCTCGGTGGAAGCACTCAGCTGCAGCTGTTTCTAGTATTAGTACCATTAGCATTAGGAGTATTATTCATGTAAATGTGCAGGTTTATTGTTTCTGTTGCATAGGAATGGAACAGTCTCTACTTAAGCTTTGAATTTGGGAGCCCTATGGGATTTTGGAGGAGTTTTATCAGTTATGCATTATGAGAGTCAGAATCTTGTGCTTTCTGGTGAGTACTCGTGTAGCATCTGCTTAAAAACGTGTAATTCATCTTTATTTTAGAGCTCTAAATTTTGCTTCAATTAGAGGTGAGTTGGATGTCAGTGGACAGTAAAATGGACAAAGTTGCCTTTACTAAAGGTATTTGTAAGAACTAGGTATGTTTTCTAGTTTCATCTTAACACGCCTTTTCACTTATAAACCTTGTATGCTCACTGTTCGGTTCTGTTTATCTGATTTGTTTATGTGTGTGTATTACCTATGCCAAAATTTCCTCCCTGTGAATACCACACCTTTGACCTTTATGCTGGAGTTTCAAAGATACATGCACAACTTGAGAGAACCTCTGTTCCCCTTTTATTTCATGCTTGCTGATTCATACTGTAATGAAAACAAACTTTTTACTTTCTCTTCCGCAGTCATTGAGCTGTGGATGCTGCCCAAATGCAATCAGTTTGCCCCTGTTGAATTTGTTTGACCCCCTTCTGCATAAACACTAACTGCCTAGCTTTTGTAACGTGTGTCAGAGAGCTGGTATCTCTCCTTTGTTTCATTAACACTTCTTCTACAGTCATTTCTTAATGAGATCAGGGACTGGGTAATTTATAATCCTACAGCTGAGGAGGTTACAGTTGATTACATTAATAGAGTAAGTGTTTGCTGCTGGACCACTGAGGTCTGCTTAATAAAATAGATGATCTCATGAGGGAACAAACTTTTCCAACCATTTGGAAGAATATATTCAAAATAGCGATTGTAGGGGGAACCTAGGGATAGGATGCAATGCAAACACCTTTTTTTTTTTTTTTTTTTAACTTGGAGTAGATTAAGATGACCTTATGAGTCTGGATTGTAACCAGGGAAGTTGCTACCTTGAGAATAGTGTTGTCTAATGCCCTTTTTTTTTTTTTTTTTTTTTAACTTGGAGTAGATTAAGATGACCTTATGAGTCTGGATTGTAACCAGGGAAGTTGCTACCTTGAGAATAGTGTTGTCTAATGCCATCAGAGCTTTATAACCCTTTACGGTTTTCCCTAGTCTTATTTCCCTCCTTTGTTAACTGTGGGTGATGTACATGGTAGCACTAAACCTGGCACCTCAAACCATCGGCAGCTGTCAGTGAGGCTTCCTCTGCCTAGTCGCACAGTCTCAGAGACTGGCATGCCACCAGTCAACCTGAGCAGAAAACATGATGCCTGGGGGTATACTACAAGGCCCCAGCAGCCTGGCTGCCCTGTGGTCTCGTTTCTGGGATGAGTGGTGGTGATTTGTAAGCTAAGTGTGTGTTTCAGCTCTCCTTTTTATGAAGCTGAATGGGAAAGGTTGATGTTGTGTGGTTTTTTTTGTTTGTTTGTTTTTTTGAGATCCTCACTGGCTAAAAAACACTAGCGTTGCTTACGATACAAACCTCATATTTACAGAAGTTTCTATTTGCAACACAAGACTAAATAATTTAGGAAAGCACGCATTCCTGTCAGTCTTGCTTATTTTTATTTTGAATTAGACAAAACTTTTGCTTCAAGACAATTTAATTACGGATAAGAAATCTATGGTGATTGTAGGAGTGATAAAAGCTTTCAGGCAGCTGTACAGAGGAGGAGTACACCAAAGATGGATCTTTCACAGACACAGACTTAGTGTGGGCTTTTTAGTATTACATGTGCATGTTTGTGTGAAATCTCAGACCTGTTGCTGTCTTGACAGGTGGGTTTGGGGATTTATGTTGAAATAATTTTATAGATAGTCAAAGATGGTGTTTGAAAATGTCTTTGAGCTTATCACCTGTACAGGAAAAGTTCATCGCTGTCCTTATTTTTCGACAGAAAAGGAAGGCAGTATTATGAAAAGGCATCCATCTGCCAATTTAGAAGAAGAACAAGGACTATACATCATACATGAAAAAGAAAGAAGTTAAGAAGAGTTAAGAATATAAATCATATATTTAACAGAGGAAGATTATGGACTATGCAGTAAGAAAAAATTGGAGTCCACCATAAAACCCCACCCCTGTAATTTGGTAGATTTATAGGTATTGAGGAGAAAAATAAATGTAATGTGTTTATTAGTTACAAAGCCCAGTAATAATTGATAGAGACATTTTGTCCTGTAGGATCTTACGTCTTCGTTGAAAACTGAGGGAATGATTGTTGATGTTTCCAGGGACTTCTGAAAGTGTGACCACCTTTTAACGTGCCAGTGTGATCTTGACTGTTGTTAGTATTTTGCTTTACCTGAAAATCTGGAGGTACAAGTTTTTTTCTTTAAATACTTTAATTATTCTGCTTATGAGTGACTGTATGCCGTATGAAATACGCCAGCAAAAGTTACCGAGACACAAAATTTGCATTTCTGTATGCTCACACTTTATAATATCATCTCCAGAACGCTCCTAGGCTTCTGAATTCAGAGCATGACCGCGATGCCTTAAGTCTATCCTGGTTGTTCTTCCTATTGGCCAGTATGTGTAACCTTCCCCTGCAGCAGCAGAACCTGGCTATTAAAGGATGTTCAAGGAAGTATTTTAAACTAATTTGTGCAAGCTGTAGTCATTGAAACTTAGGACATTTGAGAGTTTTCAGCTAGGATTTCTAGTATTTCCTCATGTTTTCTACTGCTTTTGACAGTTGCTGCTTTTGACATATGTGGAGTAAGCTTAAGGCTGCTTTCTATAGCTTACACTACCACTGTGCTCGCCCTTCGTTGAAGAGTTTGTTCTTAAATCAGGATTCTCATATGCAGACAGTGGAACCTAAAATGTATCTGAGTAGACTTACATGAGACCCACACTTGATCTGACCGTGGATATTGGGCTTGTTAGGTGTCAACACAGTTTGCAGCCTGGTTCATAAGAGGAGGAACAAGGCTGGGTATGACAGGTTTTCAGCAGCCCAAGTCTGGCTTATGCACAGGCAGGATGTTCAGGTATAATCTCGGGCACTCAGAGCTCTTCTGCCTGGTCTCTTTCTGACCCAAGTCATGAGGAAGTACTCTAGGAAATGAGAGGTCTCACCCCGCCTTGGACATAATATAAGCCATGGATTTACAGCAACATTTATGGTGCTGACAGAGAGTTGGTCTAGTTGTGGTTTGCAACCCAGATACATTCCCAGTACTAACAGAGCCTTATGTACTCTCAGTGGGTTTCAAGAGTTTAATTTTGCTCTGGCTGATATTAGTAACTACGCTCTCCTTCAGTTGTAAGGTAGAATGGGAAGAGAACTGGAGGATATACATTTTCATATTTGATTCTAAATGCTGCTTGGATATTTCTGTTATCAGTAGTTTTACCATTCTTATGGTAAATAAGAATAACATGTTCACGTTCTGTAGAATAGAACTCAAAAATACTTGATTCTTCCTAGTCACCAGTCTTCTTTGTCAAAGTCTCTTTGTCAAAGATTGTATTGCTTAGTGGGAACAGGAAAATTTTTAATTCTTAATTTGGAAAGTTCATTTGTGCTTGTTTGTTTGAGGTAAATCTGGCTAGAAGTTAATCTACAAAAACATGTTTTTCTGAATCACGGCACCATTTTATAGTATGTTCAGAGTAGCCTAGACAACAGGATTTAACTATTGTATTTAAATAGAGTATATCTTATTCACTCTTGTGTTGTCAGACACCTGGACTAACTCTGTAGAATCCTATTAAACCAGTGAACAGTCATAGGTACTAGAATTAGTAGTAATTAGGTAATGTAGCACTTGGAGACTCTGGTCTTCACCAGAGATTCTACTGTGTTGCTACTAAACTGATAAAGAACAAAGATAACTTGAAATTCTATAGTGCCGACAGTGTGAGTACAAGATGAGACTACAGCTGCTGCGGGCAGTTACATCTGGTCAGGTACTGTGGGACTGGTTTTGTCAGCTTTGTTGGCAGTCCCAGAAACATCACTGTAAGAAGAGAGAGGAGAAACAGGTCCAGACTTACTTTTGGGGTGGGTGTTGGGGTGGGGCAGAGAGGAAGGGAAGTGAGTTTCTCCTATTAGCTGTGGTGCTTCAGAACTGACATGACATTACAAAAGATGAGTAAATAGAAAAGATTACACCAAAATGCTGTCTTCTAATATCACAGAGAAAATGGAGGTGTGCATTTCCACTCCAAATGACCTTATGACCCTTTATAATTAGCGATTGTCAGTATTAAGTAAGCACCACCGTTGTGGGCAATACTTCTTCCTGCTGTTACCTGTTCTGTCAGAGGTGAAAGAAAGGCAGTGTTGCAGTGTGCCCTGAGCTGACACTGCTGTGAAGAGATGTTCACACATGGAGGACTGGATATTTGCTCTCTGAGAGCTGCTGTTTTCTCAACAACTTCTTTTATCCATTAGAAGTCTGAAAAGTAATTTTAAACCCTAGATCTGTAGTCCCCAAATGAAACTGAATCAGTTTGATTTGCTGAGCTCAGACTTGTCTCAAATTCGTTGCCACGGAAGGTTATTGTGCTCTTTTGGTTTCATCAGATATGGCCACCCACCCAAATCTGTCTCCCAAATGCGTGTACGTGTGTGTGTTTGCCTCTTTCTCAAGTAATGTTTTCCAGTATGTCATCATCTAATAATAAAGAAAGAAATTATTTTGACAGAAGCTTGGGAGTGCTGTGACTGGAAGGGGCATGTCGTTCACAAACAAATCATGGAAACTTTACCTTCAAACTGATGTTCTCCTGGAGACAGGCCAAGAAAACTGCAGTACTTTATGAGCCAGTATAACAAAAGAATAAAATAGGGAAGAAGAAGGGATTTAGGAAATAGAAGTGGTGTGATTATCTAGATGTGATTTTGTTTATTTTTAAAAAAATCTGATTTTGCAGTTTTAGTTTCTAAACCATTTGCCAGTGAAAAGCTAGGAAGTAATTTTAACACTGAGGGTTTTTTGTTTTGTTCTTGTTTGTTTGGTTGTTTTTTTAATTTGATAAACCTGGGTTGGCTGGAGTGATTGATTTTAAGCAGTTCTTTAGGCTTTGAGTCTGTTAGTTTACTGCATCACTTTCTGGAAAAAAAAAAAAGGATGCTAATACTACAGTCTATTCCTTTTGATACAGCTGATGAGTGCAAATTAAATGCCAACATGGAGAATGGAGGGTGCATTTAACACCACGTGATTATTTTTTTTTTCTTATAGAAAGAAGGAAAGGGACAAGCACAGGAACTTCAGATGGTGGAGCAGTGTATTTTCTTCATTGTTCATTAGTTCAACAGTCCTCAAAGAGTCTGCCAATAGGTATCAAAGCATTCATTTGGATATTTTGTCCTACTTCCCTTCACCAAAGTTGGCTACGAGTCCTGAGCAAAACAGAATGGCATTACAGATAGATACTGGAACACAATTCCTTATGTCTGGCAAGCTGAAATGCCTTTTTCTAATGTGATGCTGAGGGCATTTCCATGGATATCTAGTCCACTGCAGTGCCGGAATTTTTACTGTTTGTCACAGGCAAATGTGCCATGGCTTGCATGGTCCAAAGAGCCTTTCAGACCCACTCAGATGGAGAACCCAGACTCTGTAGAGTAGTGTCCTCAAACTGAATTTTTCTTTCCAGTGACGTTTGGTACCACACTGGCTTTTCTGTTTTATCAACTCATAACCTGACTCCATTCTACAAGGTAGGATGAAGAAGGTACTCACCTTGAAAGAGTTCAGAAGTCTGAAGATGAGCAAAGCTGTACTTATGCCTGTTTTAAAGGTCTGATGCCTACTCAGCTCAGGGGACTTGGGAATTCACGTTCTTAGTTTAGGTATATTCCTG
>NW_010428721.1:0-1473 GCF_000710305.1 Buceros rhinoceros silvestris | reverse complement strand
TCCTGCTGATATATATATTATGCATGTTCTGTGCTGCAGAGTGAACTTTTTCTTGCCACCAGTGAATTTCTGCACTGTTTCGATCTGTGATATGCAAGAAAAGTCTGAGCTCGTCTTAAATCTTTTTTTCTCTTTTTTTTTTTTAATTAAAAATTCAGACCTTGTGGAAATGAGTGACTGTGGAACTCTGAGATACCAGTTTCTTTTTTGTACTTTAATTATACCCAGCTGTTATCTATCGTTCTATCCTTCATAAGCTTCTCGGAGTAAAGGTCTTTGTTACGTGTTTGCACTGTATGTAGTACAATTGACTAACAAAGCACTGACATAAAGATGTCATTCAAGTAACACTTGAACAACTGTGAAAGGAATTTTCGTATTGTTTAATTAAAGCAGTGGGTTGGAAAAAGAAAGAAGCTGTCTCTGTTATGAATTCACTACTTTGTCTCCATTTGGAGGAATGAAACAGCATTTTGATCACATCTCTGAAATATCCAGCAAATTAAATGAAACCAAATCATAAAGATTTGTGTAATCAAGAAAATGTAAGTCTGTAATTAAAAAAACCCTCACTTGCTGATTTAGAATAAATCAATGTCTCAGGCTGCCTTTGTGGGCAGTGAGAAAAAAAAAACTCGTAAGTCATCAATCTGTTACTTCCTCTTTGCTATTAGCTTTAATTTTCTTCCCTTCATCCTGGTTATCTTCCTTCCCACAAGCTACTAACGCGGGTGCAGTCGGGAGATGATTTCTATTAGAAATGTTACTCAGCACTGCTCTGCTTCTTTTTGGAACAAACAAAAGGCTCCACTTGGTGTCAAATGTTTAGCAGCGTGATCTGGTTATAGCAGTGTCCTCAACTGCTGCGGTGAGGTTCGTGTCAAAAGAAAATTACCAACTTCAAAGCAAAAGATACCGAAGTACTTTCAATCAGAGCTGATGTACAAGGTAGGCACTGGCGCTAGAGGGTTCTGACTTGAATACTGAAGCAGTAAGAATTACATGTAGCTCCCTAATTGAAAGAATTTTTATAAAGAAGAGAGAACATGCTATTCTGGTTCTTTTCTAGGCTCGGTGCTGATTTAGTTTATCCAGGTAAAACTTTCTAGTTGGAGTCTGAGTAAGCTGGCCATCTGAACAGCATGACTAGACCTCTGCCTGGGATTTTTTTCTGTCTGTTCCCCTCATTCACTCTAAAGGAAAATACAAATGGATATTTTTTGTGTTTTGTGACCATGGGACTCTTTCTGAGGGCTTCTTAGAGAAACAGGACGTTCCTTACAAAGCTGTGAAAAAGCATCTCTGCCAGAAGGCTGGTCAGCCTGGTAAGGAGTGACTTAATGTCATGCCTGAGATGATTATACCCTGTAGATCAATAGAAAGTAACTGTGGTAATTGTGTGGGGTTTAGGAGTTGACTGGTGTGTACGCATACAAAATATTTCCATTCTGCAATATATATATATATATATAT
>NW_010428720.1:36560-36785 GCF_000710305.1 Buceros rhinoceros silvestris | reverse complement strand
CCAGTACTGAACCCTGGGGAACACCACTGGTGACAGCTGGACTTAACTCCATTCACCACAACTCTCTGGACCCATCCAGCCAGCCACTTTTTCATCCAGCAAAGAGTACACTCATCCAACCCATGAGCATCCATTTTCTCCAGGAGAATGCTGTGGGAGACAGTGTCAAAGATTTTACTAAAGTCCATGTAGACAATGTCCACAGCCCTTCCCTCATCCTCTACG
>NW_010428720.1:32245-35636 GCF_000710305.1 Buceros rhinoceros silvestris | reverse complement strand
AAGCAAAAGAAGACATTCAGTACGTCTGGCTTTTCCTCATCATTGGTCACTATGTTTCCCCTGCATCCAGCAAAGGATGGAGATTCTCCTTAGTCCTGTTACTGTATTATAGAGATAATGTATTGCTGTTAATGTGCTATAGATACAATTTTTATTGTCTTTTATGGCAGTAGCCAGATTAAGTTCTGTTTGGGCTTTGGCCCTTCTCATTTTCTCCCTGCACAGACTCACAAGATCTTTGCAGTCTTCCTGAGTGGCTTGACCCTTCTTCCAAAGACCATAGACTTTCCTTTTCTTCCTGAGTTCCAGCCAAAGTTCTCTGTTTAGCTAGGCCAGTCTTCTACCCCACCGGCTCATCTTTTGCCACATAAGGGTGGCCTGCTCCTGTGTCTTTAAGAGTTCCTTGAAGGATGTCCAGTCTTCCCTTCAGGACTGCCTCCCAAGGAACTCTGTCAACCAGCCTCCTGAAAAGGTTAAAGTCTGTCCTCTGGAAGTTCAAGGTGGCAGTTCTACTGAACCACTTCCTGGACTGTTTCCTCTGCTGTATTGTATTTCCAGCAGATACCTGGTAAGTTGTCGTCCCCCACGAGAACAAGTGGCAGTGATTGTGGGACTTCTCGCAGCTGCATATAGAAGATTTCATCTACCACTTCATCCTGGTTGGGTGATCTATATCAGACTCTCACTATGGTATCTGCCTTGCTGGCCGTCCTCCTGATTCTTGCCCATAAACAACCCTACCACCACCATCATTATGCTCAAGACAGTCAAAACACTCCCTAACACACAGGGCCACTCCCCCACCTCTCCTCCCTAGCCTGTCCCTTCTGAAGAGTTTATAGTCATCCAATGCGGCATGCCAGTTGTGTGAATCATCTCACCACGTTCCTGCTGTACCATGTTCATAGTTTTCCTGCTGTACCATGGCTTAATCTCCTCCTGTTTGTTGCCCATGCTATGTGCTCTGGTGTAGATGCACTTTAGTTGGGCTATTGATCTCATCAGCTTTTTGGGGGGAGAAGCCCTAAGTCCTATCTGATCATTCCCAGGCGCTACCATGATTCCTTGCTCGTCAGTATCCCTTGTGTCTTTACTATCACTTGACACTCCAGCCCCTACCTTGGCTGGTATGGCAGACCTATGGACCTCACTAGCATGGTGTCCCACTAACACTGATGTGCCACTCCCAGGCCTATCTCCAGCAAGCCTGGTTTTATCCCTTTCCCACTTCAAATCTAGTTTAAAGGTCTTTTTGGGCCCTGCCAGCTCCTGTGCAAAGATTCTTTTCCCACTTCGAGGCAGGTGTAGCCTGTCTGTCACCAGGAGGCCTGCTGTCACGTAAACCGACCCATGATCAAAAAACTCAAAGATCTGCCAGTGGCACCAGGCTCAGAGACAGTTATTGATCTGGTGGGTCTTCCTGTTGCTTCCCACACTAATTTATGTAACTAGAGGGACAGAGGAGGACACTACTTGCACTTCTGATTCCTTGACCAGTTCCAATGCCCTGAAGTCTCTCTTGTTTGCCCTTGGATTTCTCGTTGCGAGTACATTGCTGCCTACCTGACAAGTCAATAATGGATAATGATCGGAGGGCCACACCAGAGTAGGAAGCTTTCTCATCACATCCTTAACCCACATCCTTAACCCAGGCCTCAGGAAGGCAGCAGACTTCTCTAATAAGTGGGTCAGGTCTCTGTATGGGGCCTTCTGTTCCCTTCAGAAGGAAGTCACCTATGACAATGACGTGTCTGTTTTTCTTTGTAGAAGTGGTTTTGATGCAGGGATTGTGCCAACTTAACCTTCACAACCCTTCTAAGCTAGACAAATCACCGTCCTTGTTATTGAGCATTTCCACTTGCAGGGCCTCGTACCTGTTATGCAAGAGCACCTGGGAAGGTGGGGGTGTTGCCAAGGGGACACACCTGCTGCATCAGGCAGGAACTTGTCATCATTGCCCCCTCTCCTTCTTGTCACTATGTTCAGTCAGATGAAGAAGGGACAGGTTGTCTTCCGTGTTGTGTATCCCAGCTGACTGTTGGGCCTGTCTCAGGGAAGGCAGGATGTGGTTACAGCGATCAATCTCTCTCTCACGCTCCCTAATGCTTCTCAACCTGCTCACCTCCTCCCAGAGCTCTGTCACTAAGTGGAGGCTTAGTGGCATGGCTGCCATCTGGTACCGACATCATAGCAGGGCTCACCCTGCAGCCTGATGCCTGGGTGGCTGCACGTCTCCACTGGAGCTCTGTGTGGGAAGCTGCACCAGTCATGGTGGGTACAGCTTTTAGAGAGGCCATGGCCTTCTGCTGGGTGGAAACCATTGTTCCCTGGTCAGAGTGAGCAGAGCCTCAGTGCCTTTTCTGCATGTCTTTCCACACAAACTGCCACACCACACTCTGTTTCCACACTCCAGTCGCTCACGCTCCCCAGGGGCTTCTTTTATCAGCATGGGTGTGGTTGCCATTGCCCTGGCAATGCCCACACCACGTCAGCAGCTCCTGGCAGGTCTCTCCAGCTTCCTGACATTTTCCTACCAGAGGAAAACCTCAGGAAACCCCGTGTACACTCTGTGTACAGGCTAGCTCCAGAGCAGCTCCTCTCGGCGACTGACTGTAATCAGATGTATAGTCCATTAAACTGGAAAGCTCCTAACAGAGAGCTAATCTAAAAGGACTTAAGAGGTTTACTTACCTTGGGAAAGTCAAGGAGAAAATAATATGAAATTCATATTAGAAAAGCAGACTGCACAATATAAACAAGAAAAATGATTTTGCTGAGTAGACCTGACAAATGACAGCAGGAAGTAATCTGTACAGGTGCTTGCAATGTGACATCTCCTTGATTTCAGGCACTTAGCAGAAGCTCTCTGTTTATAAGCCTGTTTGTCCTCATTCCAGTCATAGCCCGTAAAAATCCGAGATGACTAGGTGGCCTTTTAGATTTCAAGTTTCCCTCCTGAAGTACCTTTTTCCTCTGTGCAGTCTATACAAGCGCCTAGAGAAACTGTGCTTCATTTTAAGCGTTTGAGTGAGCTGGTCTTGGTCACTAAACAGATCACTTGAAATTTTGAGCTGCCCAAGAGCACTAATCAGAGGTATATAGCTAAAGAAAAACCTTACCTATTCATACACAGGGCAGTCTCAGCCTTTTTTCTCCTTCACAATACATGCCCTATAAAATTGACCAGTAAATCCACTGGTCTTCAGGTCATCTGTCCTTTTGTGTGCAAAGAGGACAGGAGAGAGCCAGCCCCCAGCTCCTGGGGTACTTAACAGAGCACCGTTTCTTCCCCATAACTTAGTGCTATGGCCACCTGTAAACTGTGTAACATGCTGCAGTGCTGCCTCTCTCAACAAAGAATAAATGAGAGATTTTTGGATGGTTGTTTCAT
>NW_010428720.1:29047-32137 GCF_000710305.1 Buceros rhinoceros silvestris | reverse complement strand
TCCCTGTTTGAGGATGATACAGGTCAGAGCTGATTAGCACATATGAGGAGGCCACCCACAGTGCCTCTTCACTGACTAAGCAACTGTAATTAACAAAATATGATGTAAATTGGCCACAGGACTTCTGTGACCAGCTGAAGGGCAACTTTGTCAATGCTCTCCTAGTTCCAGCATTTCAAGATTCATTAATCCTTTTCCCTATTTATGCCCCAGGGGGATTCTTTTCAAATTGACTCTGCTCTCAGAGCCTTTCTCTCAGCTTGGCCACCTTTACAGTTCTGCATAATTTCTATTTTTGTTTTTCTTACCTGATGCTTATTTTGTTCTTCTGCCATGAAGGATAGGTATAATTAAACTATGACACTATTTTACCCTTTAAATCTCCAATAAAAACCAAATACCCTCTTGTCTTCTATGAATCATGGCCATTCACTCTATATCATTTTCCATTTTGTTCTTGATTGGCTTTTAATGCTACTTTAACCCTCCCTCTTCTAAAGTAAAAATGTAGTTCTTTCCCAAAAGTCTTTCTGAAACAATGATCAGATATAATTAAAATATTTTTGAAAAGCTTACATTTTACATTTTCTCCAATCATAATGGGTATATTTATCTTACGGCCACATGGGTAGTGTTTTAATTTTTCTTATTTCTGGAACCAATACAAATACTTATTTGAACAGAACAAAATCTCACTTACTTCCCTCAGCATCTTTGAAAAGCAACTTGGTTAGGAGCTGCCACTTTCTACATTACACCAATTAGTCTTATTAACTTAGATTTCCCTCCTGATTGAAAATTTAAGTTGTTCATCACCAACATTCAGGTGTGAGTTGTAATTGCACAACAACAAAAAAAACAAAAAAACCCCCCAAAATAAGCCAGAGAACAAGACCTAAAAGGGGCCATGTTAATCTGAATTATTCTTTTCTAGTGAAGAGTTTCGAAATTGAGCTGAACAGAATACTTTTTCCAACACCGCACAAAGGCCGTCAGGGTTGTGAGGCCAGTGGGGAGGAGGAGACATGCCCCTGTGAGTCGCAGCAATCTCCATGCAAACAAAACTAGCTTGTTTGCAAAACCTCACTCCTGGACTCCCTTTACTTCACAGCTCAGAAAGAAGCTGGGCAAAAGCCAATCACCCTTGAATGTAAATAAAAATGAAAGCTGGGTTAGGAAAGGTTCCTTTTATCTCCACTGGATTTGTGCATAGACTATTTCATCCTTTAAGGTATGGAGCAGATTTTACTCATGGGAATAAGGAAATCTCTAAAGCAGATACCCTTCAACACAGAAAGAAAAAAATGAGTAGTTTATGGATTTAATATTAAACCAAGGAAAGGGTTACTTTGATCACTGAGTTGGATCTCTTAACTTGAACTTCAAACATTACCAAATAGTTCAGAAGCTTAGTCATAAAAGTAAGGTTTCATCCATCAACAAAATAAAAGAGTCATTTTCATTGTGATCTGTATTTCCCTGAATTTCAAAAGGATTTACATCTGGAGCTTGTTTTGGATCTATCTCTAGTTAACAAAGGTCCCCTGAATGTGACTCATTCCTTTCTCTAGTCTATGGACAATGTTATTTTTAACGCAAATAGGAAAAGTGTTTCATTTTCTTAAGTTTTTGAAAAATCACTGCGGTAGTCAATCTATAAACATCTTATAGTGTTTATGAAGTTAGCCTTTGGGATGCTTTTTGGGAACTCCAGGACGAGGCTCTGGTTTCTCTACATCCTGTTCTTTCTTTCTTTCTTTGTAGACTTTAGCACTCACACACCAAATATAAAAGCTGTATTTTATTTACTTTTATTTACCTTTATTTTACCTGTATTTATTTACCTTTGTTTCCTCCTTTCCCATATCCCTACTTTTCTGTTTGGAAAATGTTTTCTTCACTTGACAAGCCAAGTACAATTTCTTCAGCTTCAAGAGGGACCAGACTGTATCTGTCTGCTGAGGCAAAAAATGTATTTAACAGCACAGATGGAACTCAGATAACTAAAATCAGTTACCCAGACAATTGCTCCACTCCATCAATGATCCTCCACTTTGATGGCCTCTCTTGTTTGCATCCCTGAAGATAGTGCAACTACATTCTTGAAGTAGTTCAGGATTTTACCCCACATTTATTTGTTTTCAAACAATTTCTTGGTAAATGTCCACTATACACTAGCTATATGTCCCTTTCAAACTTTTTTCCCCACTAATTTTCCTTTTATTTTGAGACCAATTTCACCTTAATTTCTAAATCCACTGAATATGTGGCAAGGCATAGGTTGCAGTAATGTAACCTCAGTCTTGAACAAGAAAGAAAGTTCATTCTTTGTGTTGTGATCAACTATAACAGATGCAATCATCATACACTCTTTATCATAATTTGTGCATATAGTCTTTCAGCATACCTTCTAGATGATTTGGTTTCTGTTACCCACTACTCTTCAGGGCAGTTAGGGCAAGATGTAGGTGTACAAATGGATGGACCTTGTTTTGTAGAGTTTATACAGCTTCCACTTTACTTATACATGCCTCCATTTACAAAGTCTTGCTGTAAAAACAAGCCTGATTAATGCAGGTTGAACTTGCACCTCCTACCTACTTGAACCTTCTACCTGTCAGCCCTACAGGTGTATAGTGTGTAGAAATGTCAGTCATATGGACAATGCCATGCTCTTCAAAGCAAAGCTGCATGATAGGTCCCAGCCGTGCACCAGTCCATTTAGCACCCATGCCCAGCAAAAGCACATTTCCAATATAAATGCTGTGTTATATTGTCAGAAGTCTCCAGCTAACCAGCAAAAATTTAGATCTTCTCAGATTTTAGCATATGCCTTACAGGAGGTTTGCAGGATCTGATCCTAGATCACTTTAACAGTTTAATTCATTTTTCATAGTATTTTGTAAATTATGGCAGAGGTTGGCTTTCAAAGATGATGTGCCAGACTGTACTTTTCTTTCTCAAATTAGAGATTAAGACCGACAGTAGAAATTCTCGCCAAGACACATTGCATCTCAATGAGACAAGGTGCTGATGATCAGCTGGTTGTTGATACCTTGGCTCTGTGGCACCAGCGGCTCACAGCTCCGG
>NW_010428720.1:17500-28971 GCF_000710305.1 Buceros rhinoceros silvestris | reverse complement strand
CTGAATCAGGACCTCAGAGGGAGCCAGGAGCTGGGTATTGGTGCTTCTCACAGCCCCATCAAAATGCTGTAGCTTCAAGTCCTGTGGCATCCACAATCTGACAGGGATAAATGATGGCTTAGTATGTCCACACTGTATTTATTAACAGCAGTACCCCCAGCAATGTTGTTATAAAATCTTATGCGTTTTTTATCATGGAAAGACTACTCAACTCTGTTTATATTTTCTTTGCATGATTTCTCATGTGTATGAGAATAATGGCAGTAGCAAAGGAGATAACTGTGATTAATTTTACTGGTTCATTGCTGGAATGAACAAGCTGCAGAATTCATATATACGTAAAAGTCAGTGCAAAGTTTGTTAAAATAAAAAAAATAAACTGATTCCTATGTAAAAGAAGGATTACACACTAATTCCACTTGTAACAGAAAACCTGTTACAGGCATCAACCGTAAAGGCTTTAAACTTGACGTGAGGATAAGTATTTTCCTTACCAAAACTACCAGATAGCATATTTCTCTTGGTCTTTTTTGATTTTTGAGATGTTTAGAGCATATTTTGTTTAATTCTTAAGGCACTGAAATAGCTTTCACTTGTACTCATTTGTTAGTCATGGGAAGACAAATAAAATCTCAAGATATCTGAGACAAATAAAACCATGCCTGTTTCTTTTTGTCTTCTGTCTCCTCTTCACCCCCAGTCTTCTAGAAATCTCGAGCCACTCCCACTCTCATTAGAATTTCAATTCAAGTTTTTTGGTTAAATTTACATCGCTGTAAGGTTCAGCCTTTGTACCAGCCCACTTCTGGTGTGATCCTGACATAATTCGGTTTTTCGTCTTACCTTCCTATATGTCCTGCCCTCTTTTGTTTGTTCTCGGCTCAGAGAAAGAGCAGTTATCTTCAGGAGAAATAAACATAAATGTCAAGAACATAGATGGGAAGAGGTAGAATTTCCTTGCAGAGTAGAAGGTTATCCTAAAAGTCCTAATTTACTTTTTAAATTATTCGAAGTATTTTTCGGTAACTTTATTAAGAACAGAGCTGGGCAAAAAGGATGCATATTGCCATCTTTGTCTTACTAATTTCTGAAGAATTTAGCCAAGTTAAATAAAGTGTAATAGAACCCAGTCTTCTAACTTAGGTTGCTAATTTAGTATTTGCTTCACTGAAATTGCACATTCCTGGCTCAGGAAAGTGAGCTAATCCACTTACAATACAATATACAAGTGATGGAGAGACAGATTTCCTGGTAAAGACCTGCAGAGGAAGTGGCTTTGGCATCTTCCCCTATGTTGAATTTGGTACCTCTGGGGGTTTTGAATGATCTCTTAAACTGTGTAAAGCCCCTGGAAAAGTTAGGACCCTTCGTTCATTCGTGGCCTCTAAGGACAGACACATAACAGCTAAAGGTAGTCATAATAATACATGGTGCACATTTTAAAGCCACGAGTGTATGGGTCAGGAAAACAAAAAGAAGCAGCTTGTGATTTGGGCATGGAGAGCAAGTCCTTTCGGTCAAAGCCCTCCTCTGTCTGTGTGTACTGTATTAGATCACCGGTAGGCAAGAACAAAACTAGTCTGGCTACGGGATTTTGGGCCTCACAAGTAGGCCCAAAAATAGGCAGCCCTTTGCCCTCACTAACTCATGGCTCATCCGGGTGCCTCCCAAAGAAGGTAGATAATCCATGCAGAACAACTCTCCAACAGTTCCTGCAGCAATAGAGCAGAGGACCCAGATCTTTCGGTTTGCAGTTTAGGCAGAGGACATCTGGTGCCAGTATGCCTGAACTGCAGCAGAGGTATAAGTGATACCCCAGTGTCTAGCTTTGCAATAGATCTCTTTCCAATGGAGAGGGCATGGGCCAGAGGCAGTTGCTATTAGGCAGCTAGAACGTGCCCATTCTATTTTGTAGAGTAGGAAAGCTTAGTAGTGCAAATATGGGACATTGTACCTGGGGCCTCAGGGCGAGAGCATGATTTGGTGCACACTGAACATACTAGTAGAGAGGTAACCTTTCAGACAAGCCTTTGAGAAGATATCTACCATTAAGGCAGTCCTGAAATCTCAGTGTACCTGATCTGCAAATAAGCTTGGGGTTCTGGCGCCAAAATTTGGATGTAGGCACACTGAATCTAACAGTAGATTTCTAACACTTGTGAACATAACTTTTTTTTGTTTCATTATTCTTCTGCACTTACAGGTGCATTGTTCTAGCATCCAAGTTTCTTGCTGGTCTGTTTAGGGTTTGAATGCTAAACTTATGGGCTGTTTGAGGGATAATTTTATTTTGAGACATTCCTTCGGCTGACACCAGTCAAGACTTTTAGAGAGGAAAAGGCTTCAGACCAAGATGAGAGTAAAATAATACAATTTTTACAATGCCCAATGATGCTAACTCCTGCAAAAAAAAGATTGAGGACAAAATATGAGGAAATCCATTAAATCAATTGAAAGTATACAAAGTAAATAAAATAATGCAGAAACTTTGCATGTACTGTTATCTCTCATTCTTTTCCCTGTGCCAATGATTTTTTTTCCCCCAAATGTCTAATCCTCTCCTCCTTAATCTTCCTCAAGGCTCCCTTTGACACTTCAAGAGGACAGTTGTTTATAATCACACAGTGAATCCATAGCAGAGTTTGGAACCATTACCTGGCATCCTGTCACCTAGGCTACAGTGAAAAGCTACTTGCTACTTGATTTCTGATACTGCTAGTATTTAGTTTTATTATGTATCTTCTCCGTAGCAGAGCTGTATAAAATATTGAACACTGACTCTTTTGCTAAGAAAAGGAAAGGTTTTTAAAGACATTTTTCTGGGAAAAGTTTTCTTTTTGGGATGGCTGCACTTGATAATAGTAGCCCAGGCTGTTCAGAGAATGATTTTCAATAATTAAACAGTATATTTAAATGAGAGGGATTTATTGAGTAGGAACTTGGGTCTTTACTTAAGTATATGCTTTTAATCAAAGACATCACATTGCTCAGAAACTTGTTCTACATTAGAGAGATTATTTGACTATCAACTTTGACTTTGATTTGCACAATTAAAAATTGTAAAAAAAATAATCTGGATCTGAAGAGGAAATACAAATGTAATTGTATGCAATGAGAAGTATGTGATGTTTCACGGCTATGAAAACTTAAATGTTGAAGCAGTAGGGAATTGTTCTGGATCTGATGTAATTGTATGCAATGAGAAGTATGTGATGTTTCACGGCTATGAAAACTTAAATGTTGAAGCAGTAGGGAATTGTTTAGTAAATTCCCAAATTTCTTTCACTGCTAAGATTAAGATTATCATTAAATTAGATGGAATACATTACTTCTCTTACCTGTGATAGTGCAGCAACATTAAAGATGTTATCTTTTAAAATAAGTGGGTAGTTTGATATATATGATTATTTATAAAATAGTGAGCACTGTCTGATTATTTTTGATTACACGAGAAAACCTGCTAAGACTGCATTTGCTACTGAACAGTTTTGTACAATGTAAGTAAAAAGCTTAATATTTTGGTAACACAGGAGACAAGAGATAACTGAGTTGATATCTCTAAGTGTAACAAATATACATTGTAAGAGATATGTATCCCTCCTGAAGGCAAGGTCATTTTTATGGGAATAACTTTTCTTGGGCTTCAATAAAATAGTTAGCTACTGCCTTTTTAAGAAAAAAATTACAAAAGGTCAATTTAGCCAGCTCTGTAGGTGATATTCACAAAGAAAAGCATAGTTTAGAAGAGTTAGTCAGTTGGATGTGAGAGGAAGCTCTTGTCCCCTTCTCCCAGCAATCAGTTTCATGTTTGAATTAAAAAGAGTGGAAGTTCAGAGTGGGGATATGTAAATTTAAAAGGTAGTATTTACACAGTAACTGTTTTAAAATGAAACTTTTTAATAAGTGCATTAGAAAATTGGACTGTTGTTCCCAGGCTTATAGTTTTATGAGATATATCTGGCTTATATATTAGCTGTCTATACAAAAATAATTTAGAAGAAAGAATAAAACCATGAAATCAGTACCGGTAAGTCCTTTAATTTTTTTTCAGACTAACACATTCTTTCAGTGCTAGGCAGTGAAGATAAACTTTGTGTCTGATCCTGGTTTTATTATGGGTTTGGATTACAGATTTATTTTCAGTGACCTATCGAAATTAACAGGCTCCTTACTGTTCACAGTTTATCAGGATGCCCCAGAGCTACTTCAGCAATGAAGAAAGCAAAGCTGTCTGGAGAACAAATGCTAACAATAAAGCAGCGGGCCAGTAATGGTAAATTTTTAATCCTTACCTTTTTAAATATTACTTCTTTATAAGCTAAAGTCATCATTACTCCATTGGCTTTTTTTCTTCTACGTATGCAAATCTTCTTTGATTAAATAGAGAATTCACTATCAGTAGAAGAGAAACTGGGTTTTTTGCTGTGGAAACCTGAACCAGCAGCGGAGTGGTTAGACTGGCCTGAGTTATATCTACATAAATCAAATATACTGAAATATTTCAAAGTAGAATATATCATTATAACTTTCTGGTTCAAATTTCATTCAAATGGGGATAGTTGGTCTTGTTGTGGAATTCAGAAGAGAAAAAATACGTGACTTGCAGAATGTCAAGTCCTCATGAGCTCCCTTTACTTCATTTGTAGCTGTGGCTCTGTAACATCTGGCAAATTACATCTACCCTTTATCCAGGGCTAAACCACAGCAGTTGCTCCATCACCCCATGACCCCTCACATGCCAAAAAGAGGGATCAGGAAAAAGAGAGAAGACCTACAGGCCGAAATGAAAACAGATTTATTGAAACAGCCAGACTAATACCAATATAAAGTATAAAAAGTCATACTCAGCCTAGCAAATGTCCAGTGGTCACAATAAATGGGAAAGCAGTCCTCAGGAGCAGGGAGGAAGAGAAGCAGAGATAACAGGAGCCAAGTTGAGAACACAGAGGAACAGACGCCCCTCTCCTCTCCTTTAAGCTGAACATGATGTTTATGATGTGGGATACACCTGTGAGCCATCTCAGGTCATCTCCCCCGGCTGACCCAGAACTGGTGATGGCCTGCAAACCATGGCTGGCCTATGATTCTGTCCCACCAAAACCAGGACGCAGATATAGATGGCCTTGTGCAATTTCATCTCCAGTAATCTGGAGTCCTTCCTGGGAACCTTGTGGGGTTGCAGTGAAGATGATGAAAGTACCTTGGGTGAAAGTCAAGATAGTATCCTGATAGTTGAAGTGCAATAAAAGCAAAATGTCAGTGCTTTGGTTCAAATAAGTAATGCACAAAACACTTATCTGGGAGGTGCCCAAGTCCTGAGTATTCTTGGAAAACTTTATGTTGTCACTTACTCTGTGACTGTGCATGTCTTCTTAACTGTCGGTGTTGACTGTGTTTGAGAGCCACAAAGCCTTCAAGACAGTGCAGGAGGCGTTTCAACCCACATTTCCATCACAGCTGGAGAACGGGTTGGCTGTCTTTGTTGTTCAATAGGTAGTATAAAGGATTGGAAGATCTGGATGTAATTTTCTCTACAACCTGAGTTAAGTATTGAAAACTGCATCTGCCATGTCCTGGAAGAATGCCTGAAGGAGTGCTATATGGATATTTTGTGTACTTAGGGGGACACATGGCATTAGGCATTAGACATTAGGCAGTAGTTAGGCACTGTGGGAAAAGATATGCAAGATTTACCCTAGAGTAAGAACAAGAGTGGGAGCTCCAGTTGCTCTAGCTTTAGGAGCTCAGACTTTCAGAAAACAGGTCTATCTCTTCCTAGGACTATTTTATGCTTTGTTATAGTAACTAAAAGGATAGATAAGTAAAATCTTTAGAGTTTATTCTTGTCTCAATCCTTAAAAATACAAGTATCTTTAAAATTCTGGGCTCTAAGTGTTTATGCCATAAAACCTCAGAAATCACTTCCATTTTGCAAATTAATCTATATATTGTTATATAATAACACCCTTCTGAACCATTAAGTTATTAGAAGCAACAGCAGAATCACAGTATATCCCAGCACATCAACCAAATTTCACTGTGTTGAGAAAAAAAAAAACAACTTCTGAATTAGTTATAAATTTTTTTGACAACGCTGCAATGTGAAGAGATTGACACGTTAAGATATTCAGAAAATCTGTAAGTGGACACAGTCTTTCAAATAAGTTACATATGAGAGTGGAGCAGAATTTGTTGCTGCAGGTGCTTTTCTTATAATACAAAGTTAAATCAGTACATATAAAGAAAAAGGTGTGTCTCATTGAACTTCTAGGCATTTTCAGCATGCTCACTGGAAAATTACTGCAATTTTTAACAGAAAAGTAGTGGAAAATACATGGTTTTAACTTCAAAAGAAAAGTTTGAAGAACGCTTCCTTTTTTGCTTGAATTTTTACTTGAAATGTATTTTCAAATTTGTAAATAATTAATCCACTGAACTTTCATTTAAAGCTTAATCATTTTAACACTCCTTTTAATTTTATATTACACAGGTATAGAAAATGATGAAGAAATTAAACAGTTAGATGAAGAAATCAAAGAACTAAATGAATCCAACTCCCAGATGGAAGCTGATATGATTAAACTCAGAACTCAGGTAACAGTTTTATGAAGCCCTAAATTCAGCTGCTTTTTTTTACGTGACTGATTAAAAGAAATGTATTAAAAATACTTGTTCCCTTTTATATTTTTAAATATTAAGACTTCTTTCTGTGATTTGCCATTTATAAAATCAGAAAACAATACTCATTATGCAATTTCCACACCAGTTACCAGCATTAAAAAAAAAAAAAGGCTTAGAAAAATATATTCTTTAAAATAATGGCAACAGCATGACCTGTCATGGTCAGCTTTGTATTTCAGCTTGATAAGGCTATGCCTTTCTAATAGCAGTTAAAATATTATGTGGCATCATGATCATTAATGTAACTTAGAAGGTAAAGGAGTCTAGATGAAAAACATCAGCTTTTCTCAGGTCTGTCTTACAAGGAAATTTTGATAGGGACATGAATACCTGTTGCACTTCTCTTCATCATGTGGTACACTAAGTGCAGCCCTTGCCATTTATCAGTCTTTAGTCCCGTTATCATAATCATCCAAATGATCTTGGTGGAAACAGGGTAAACCATTCCTTGTTACTTCTTTGTCTGCTACTTGTGGAGAACAGCAACCATGTCCATTTTCCTCCTCCTCTGATATACTCGTAAGTGGGAGGCAGGATCTGCCTATTCAGCTTAGTTTTTCTTTGGCTTCTAAATCTTAGCGAAATTGATATTCAAACTTCGCTTCTATTTTATGCCTATATTTCAGGTTCTATTGACATTATTCAGCCTTTATAGGATTTTATTTAAGTTTTTCACAGTTTTCCAATGTGACCAAATATAATTGTAGGTTAATGAGGACAAAATCTGCAAGAATGTAAAGCAGTAAGAATAATCAATGGCAGGAAAATTACATGTATTTATATTGGATGAATTTGGTCCTAAGTTTTGAATATGACAGCATCCAATCTGGCTTATGTTTTCTTGTGCTTAATACAACGCTGTAGGTTCTATTCACATCCAGATTGATTTATTTGGCACTTTTTAAAATGTAAAGCAGTTTGGCTGTTATGTGTACATCAGGTAAATGCTCCAGTTCTCAATAACTTTCTACTTTCTTAATTTTATTTTTGGCCACATTAATAAAAAAAAATAAATAAAGCCATGATAGCACTGTCACAGGTATAAAACATATATTGAGTTTCAAAGATTTAGCCAAGAATCCCACATCAAGTTTTGATCTCAAATAAGTACAGAAGCCATACTTCAGTCATCTCTGTTCCAGCTTTTGCATCTCAGACTAGTGCCATTGCATATTCTTAGAAATCAGATTAGGCAGTACCTGGAAAAAAAACCCCTCAGCTGATGATTTTACCATCAAGTTGAAAGGATGCTTTTCACACCTTGGTGGTATGACTGGCAATGACGCATACTGTCCTTGAAATTATTAATATGATTCTAGAAAACAGAGCTACAAGAGACCTTGTAATGTTATTTTGTCAACCACTCTTCTTTCCTTCCTACTTCTCAGCTCTTCCTAAGCCAATAATCCTGCACATTCTTGTCTAACCTGTTATTTACTTCCTGCACTAGAGATTCCACAGTCTCTGGGCAGTCTGGTCTGATACTTACCTGTTCTTAGCCAGTTAGCTACTGATGCCTAGCAGAAAATTCCAGCTGAGTCAAACTTCACAAAAATTCAGAGGCCTCAATTTTTCATTCATATGCTCTCCTGAAGATAAGCAATTTACATTTCTAACACATAAAGAGTTACATCATAGTCATTATCTATTAAGAGAATTAAAGTGAACAGTCCCCTTTATTTGCAACAGTAAATTTATATTTAACACAACAAAATTTTTGATGATAAACCTTCAGAAAATCATTGTGCAACCTAGATTTCACTAAGACTTCACAGGCAGGGAATATGCCAAGGAAGGATAGTGGAAGTTCTGTGAACACCAGAAGTAGCAACAGTCTTGTTTGACATGGATTTGCATCCCATATGATCGTAAGTGCTAGAGAACAGTTTTCCTACAACAGGAACTTCCCATCCAGGTAGAATCTTTTATATTTAATAATGTGAAAAGTCATGCTGCAGCCTTTTGCTTAGTTGGAACATTCGTAAGACTCCTTTACTCAGCTGCCTTTTTGCTTAAGACTTTGAAGAAAGTATTTTTAATTAAAGGGCTTCTAGTAAATTTGTTTCAAACTTAACATGCGGGTCCAAAAGTATGACAGGGGTAGAAAGACATAAAGGTGAGAAGAGGAAAGAAAAATCTGCAAATAACTCTGTATCTCATACAAGCAACATGTTATCCTGTTTTCAGAATAGATACAAGTGAACATTCATTAGTTTTAGGGTAAAATGCAGGGAGGGAAATTTCAGCCTTTAAGTATGTGAATGCAGTAATTATGTATGCCAGTTATCTTAAGATACTTACATGCCAGTACTGAATGGAATTGTGAAATATGCTGATCAGCTGCCATTGCATTTGCAGATAGTCAGCATCTCACCTGAAGGAAAGAAAAAATATGTATTCCTGTAGCAGTGCTCAGCTTGCTAGAAAATTTATAAAATGTCGACTTCCTACTTAAGTTAGGAGGCAGCAGCATATGCCTTACTGAACTGGGCCTTCATTGACATCAGACTCTTCACTTTTATCTGTAATATAAAAACCAGTTTTTAGAATAAATATTGGAGTATGACTGACTTTAACAAGCATCTATGAAAGATGTTTTGCATTTGCATACTGTGTTGCTCTCCAACATAAACAAGCAGAAAGCAAAACAAGACAGGAGGATGTGTTTCAAAGGATGTTTCAAAGCTGAAGAAAGTACTTTCCTACTGTAATATGTTGTGGAAATAGGTCAAAATCAATTAATTGTGACAAAACCAAGCCCCTGCAATGCTGACAGCTTGAATTAGCTGCTATATAAACACCTGTAGTCAGAGATACTTGACTGTTTTATGTAGCCACATCACTTGTCAAAGTTACTTCTATCAACTAATGGGCTGTATTTCTGTAAGCAGACTGAAGCTTTAGGTCCAGAATAAAACCTGAGACATCTGCCTCCCTGATTGTGCCAACAATTTCCTAAAATTTACTCAGCCATGGTCAAATTAGTAGTCAATTATGAACCTTTTCCCCTTCTTCCTGCTACGACCGCACAAATGTCCAACACTCCCATCAGCATTTAAATTGTGTCAATTCTTCCCACAGTTCACTGTCTCTGCCAGTGTAGAAATGGATAAAGCTCGTTCTGAGAATTCAAACCCTTGTTTTCTTTGGTGTTTTTCCACTTCTCTGGCATCTTTGTTTGCCCTCTTGTCAATGTATATTTTAACCTACACACACACAAAAGCCTACTGTACATTTTTTAATAGATGTTAACAGTTGTCATCCGATGTGGAAAGTAAGGATTGGTCTACAGAATAAAGTGTAGACAGATACAAGTGAGCTCTGCGTCTGCTCTTGATGAGTTGCACATAAGCAAATGCTCATCTGATATCCTTACAGCTTCATTAGCACACTGCTCTACAAAAGCTCGCGTAAGTTGCCTCTCAGCAATGCTTTTTAGCTCAAGCAGGGCACCATGCAAGGTCAGATCTAACTTGTGTCTGGTGACCTGGGAACACAGGCAGAGCATGCTGTCAGCTGTGTTCACCTACACAGGTAGTCGCGCCCTAGAGATCCACCCTCTTGGCTATGCGCAAATTTTCTTCAGTTCCTTCAGTTTTGCAAGTTGTATATATTAGAAAACTTGTGGAATTTGTACATACATTGCAATTACATGAAATTGTTCAGCTTTCAAAAGAGCGCTGTGAATTTGCAGAGAATCAAACTATGCTTACAAAGAGCTAAGGAGCTGTGCATGCTTAACTAACGAACTAACTAACTAACTAACTATATATAAGAAAATGTAAGAAATGCATGACTTGCTGCAGAATGTCCCTAAGGTAGGCTCCTAGAAGTGTTTAACCACATGGGTGAACTTACAGAACTAAGGTCCTTTTTAATGCCTGTCAAGTCAAGAAGAAAAGCTCCAAAGCAGTGAAACAAATCCAAGTTCATTCATTATTACTAACATTAAAAAGACAAGCTGTTAAAGTCATACGACATACAGTAGGAATAAGAAACTGTTAACGATGATAAGAATTGCAGACTCAAGCAAAACCTTTTTAAGCGTGAATGAACAGACCTTTTTCTCCTTTCCCTGGTATTTCTGTTATATCTCCCTCCAAAGAGCACATGCTTTATGACAGCTCGCCTTATATTACATTGTACGCAAATTTGTCCATTTTAGATTACCACAATGGAGAGCAACCTGAAGACGATAGAAGAGGAGAACAAAGTAATTGAACAGCAAAATGAGTCTCTTCTTCATGAATTGGCCAATTTAAGCCAGTCTTTAATTCATAGTCTAGCTAATATCCAGCTGCCACATATGGTAAGTGATTGAGAGCACAAGTTAAGGAATTTGGCGATCTTCAGTTCACTTCATACAATAGATGTCTTTTTTTTATGTTTATGTTTCATCAACCAGTTGGATATTTGTGGTAACAACACTGAAACCATAAAGATACATTTAACTGCTAACAAAGACATGGAGGGCCTGTTCCAGTGTATCCTGTAAAATTAAGTAAGAACTAAATAGGCATTTTAAATACTATAAAAAATGGTGGCAATATGCCTTGATAATATGTTGTGCTTAAATGAATATACGATTAAGAAAATAAAAGTTGTATATGAACTACTATTTAATATCTCGTAGGAACCAATCAATGAACAAAATTTTGATGCTTACGTGACCACTTTGACGGACATGTATACAAATCAAGATCGTTATCAGAGTCCAGAAAATAAAGCCCTACTGGAAAATATAAAGCAGGCTGTGAGAGGAATTCAGGTCTGAACAGCTGCTATAGTGG
>NW_010428720.1:0-12500 GCF_000710305.1 Buceros rhinoceros silvestris | reverse complement strand
TTAATCATGCATATATGATACACCCAAATTTAGTCTGTTTCTTGTTAAGCTTATAGCATTATGATCATGTATTGCCATAGAAGGTTTCTCATATTAAAACCTGATTCTTTGTACTGTGATACCTTTTCTAAAAGAAACACAACAAAATAGTAACAGGTGAACAGATGAAAAAAGTGAGAATATTTTGGAGAAGAGCTGTAATTTTTTTCTAATGATTTCTAGCAAACAGTAATCCAAAACATGATGCCTAAACATATATATATGTATATAAAAGACTGTTCTGCTTCATATAAACACAACATGGGTTATTTTATTGGTATCAGAGATGTGTTAAAGAAAATTAGGAGAACAAGAGAAACTCAAGGCCATGATATGAAGGGAAAATGAAAAATTCTGAAAAAAAATTGGTATGAAAGAACTTCAAGACAAGCAAAAGACCTTTTACAGCCATTCAAAGACATGAAGGTGTCCTTCCAGGTGAAAGAAACTACCAGTCAGCTGAATATGATCCAGCCATGTGACCAGGTGGCCAAGAAGGCCAACAGCATCCTGGCTTGTGTCAGAAATTGTGGCCAGCAGGATTGGTGAGGTGATTGTCCCCCTGTACTCTGCACTGGTGAGGCTGCACCTCAAATACTGTGTCCAGTTGTGGGCCCCTCACTACCAGAAGGACATTGAGGTGCTGGAGCCTGTCCAGAGAAGAGCAGTGAAGCTGGGGGAGGGTCTAAACAGGGAAAACAAGTCCTGTGAGGAGCAGCTGAGGGAACTGGGAGTGTTTAGCCTGGAGTAAAGGACACTCAGAGGTGACCTCATCACTCCCTACAACTACGGTGAAACTCTCTTCTCCCAAATAACAAAAGGTAGGATGAGAGAAAATGGCACCAAGGGGAGGTTCAGGCTGGATATTAGGTAAGATTTCTTTACTGAGAGGGTTGTGAAGCACTGGAACAGGCTGCCCAGCGAAGTGGTGGAGTCCCAGTCCCTGGAGGTATTTAAAAGACATATAGATGTGGTGCTGAGGAACATGGTTTAGTGGTGACATGGTAGTGGTCAGTGGGTGAACAGTTGGTCTCAATGATCTCAAAGGTCTCTTCCAGTCAAAACAATTCTGTGATTCTGTGATTGAGTACGATCACCCAAACTCTCTGTGAAAGGATTCAAAACAGAAGAGTAAAAAGCTGCAGAACAAGTAAAAAGCAAAAGAAATAGGAGAGTCAGACTATCAAAAATGTAAGCATATAAACTGCAGAAAGTTACAAAAATTATAAGAACAGTTGGCTTATGGGATAACATCTATTCCAAGAGGAAAAAGGATGCACGATACGATGGATCTGGAGGATGCAGGCATGCCCAGGGAATTTGCTCAGAAACGATTTTGTTATTCTGAAATTAACATATTAGCACTTGCATTTATGACTTGCTTTTGCATTTGGCACTGAACTCTGCCCTGTCTGAAAATGTTGCTGTATGATTTATTTTGAGAAGCTTTAATCTTAAATTAGCTTCAAATGTGTCCTGCTTTTATGATCTGAAAATAAGAAATTCTTAACATTGAAAAATCAAACAATGCCTCACTTAAACAAAAGTCTGTCTCCTACAGTACCCCAAACACTGTAGGGCTGCACACACTTCCCATTGAGCACATGTTTGAGGAGCAACCAACTGTAGTCGGTATTACTGATGAAGATTCTTTCTCCAGCCCCTAAAGCCTGTGTTGCATGAGCTACACTTCTGGGCACTCATAATTTTGCTCAAGCACCCAATATTCATTTGAGACTTATAAAGTGAGTATCCCCCTGAAGAACAGAGCCTTGAGCCAGGTTATCTTCTTTGTCAGATCTTGTAGCCTCACATGGGGACGTCCCTTGCTCCTGATTCCTCTGGTGATGCCTTTACTGCTATGCCTCACCGTTAGCTCTGGGGCTGCAGGCATTGAATGGTCCCAGGGTCTTCAGGGACACCAGCAGCTATAGCAGAGAGGTCAGTGAGGTTCTGCAGCACTAATGCTTCAAATTATGCTTTAGAAGACACTCATAGTTTAGGTCCTTTCTGTGGTTATTTGTCATGAAAATGTATATGCAGTGATTTCTTATAATGGGACCAGTAAAAGTAGCTTCATGTTTTTTCCATTTTTGAGGTGATCATGAGCTGTCTGTGGTTATTTTTAAATGGTTTCATTTTTCAAATTAATATAAGTAAATGTGTTATATTCAAATGGATTTAAGCAGTGTGCTATTAGTAAATATTACAGTTTATAAAGAACAAAGTACTCAACGACCCTCCCAACATATGGAATTGCTCCCACTCCATTCTTCACTGGCCATGGCTTCTACAAAGAGAGAGCAGAAGGCTCAAGTCATTATGGGATTTATGCATTAAGGAAATGTAAGAAAATGATAACAGGTTTTGAGATTCTCACACATTTAAATATTTCTCTGTACAGACCATGTTGTCCTTGCCTGAGACATTGTTCCTAAAGAGATTTATTCTCCCCATGCATGAAACTAGATTTAATTATTTCTTGTAACACTGACACAAAAGACTAGTATGTGCTTACGTGCACATAATCTTAAACTGTGAAGTGTATTGCCTCACAAAATCCCTGGCTATGCCCCAGATCCCTCAGGCTCTGCCCAGATGGATGCCCAAGATACATAAGCCACATTCACATTTAATCAGATCAGTGTATACACCTCCACCATCAGACATGTTTAAGCCTAGGTAGAAGTAAGGTCTCCACTTTGATATGAGTAATATCTAACCCTTACTGCTAAAATAGGCATTTCAGCTCTTCTGACTACACATGGTACCTCTTTACCTCTCATGTCTATGTACCCTGACACATTTTTACAGTTAATCATCTCCTCTGATTAAAAATTCTGATACTCCAAAACTTAACGTTTCCTAAGAAAAGCCTTTCTGTGGTATGCCTCTCTATGGACAAAGAAAGAACCTTATATTTTATCTCATGGTTCACTAACATTTTCTGTAAACTGCAAAATGAAAAGTTCACAGTAAAATCTAGTTTTATTGTTCCACCCAGGAAACTAGTATGTCAACAGTAATAGCAGCGAATTTAACTAATTTAAGGCTGTTCAGGAGAAACTTATTTTTGTCAGGTGTCAATTATTTCTTATTCTCACCCACTTAGTCTTCAAAAAAAAAAAAAAACAAAACCAAACCCCAAACTTTTTAAATTCACTTCCACTTATTCTAGTCTTTCTCATTTGCACCATCTGTGGTTATTAGAATACATGTAAGGACCATTTCTGAAAATAACTGGAGCTGAATTTCCATCCCAGGAGGCAGGTCTGGAATATACTGTCTGGAAGAATAATTCATTCCAGGAGAAACAAAGGAGGGATCTTTTTAAGAAATTTGATTTACTGTAGGACAGCTGATGTGTAAAATATTTAAAATTAATTGGAGAATGCCTGAATTGTAGTATGTCTAAAACCAGACATTGCATGATCAGCTGAACTGTTAAGTTTTGGTAGTCATCACTTATATGACTGTGTATGATTCTAATCTGTTTTGAATGGACTGGAGTAAAACCAGAATATTTTTCAGGGAAGGTGGTTAAATAAGCAAGAAGCAATAGCAATATTCATGGCAAAGTTTGTGCCTCTTAATCGGACATGCTGATTCAGGTGAGGCTTCTAGCATTGCACGTGATGTGATCTTATCTATAGATACGAATCATGTAAACCATCCCATGGTGCATCTTGTCTATACATGATCAGAAGCTGTCCGAACAGAGGTGCTCAGCACCCTGGAAAATTACTGTTCTTACATGCTTCAGTTTAAAAATCCCGGCTAAACCTTGATTTTTCATACTGCAATTTGAATTCACCAACTATTTCCTAACAAATCTGATACGCACAGTTAAATGCTGATTACAACCAAATCCATAGATAAAAAGTAAAATATTTATGCTTCTTGTTATTATTAATATTCCTCTATTAAATCATCTGTTTTAAATGTTCCAACTGCCCCCTCTCAAAATCTCACTGAAGCCAAGAGAAACTATGACTTTTATGAGCAGGACTTCAAAATGTGAGTGTGATGAGGTCTTGAGCTGCTTTGAGGAAGATCTGCCTAGATGTTCTCCTCACAATAAGCTCTCCAAAGAAGACCAAAAACAGACAAAAAGACAGATTTTAGACAAAAGTAGTAGTTCTATTTTTGAAACAGAGAAGGCTCAGAGCAGCTAGAAGAGAAACAAACAAGGTTGCACAGATGTTCCCGTGTGCTTCTTGTAAACATGTCCTTACTTACTTTCAAGCTAACCAATGACTTTGAGTTACTGATTCAGCCCTTGCTTAGGCCACCTGATCACAAGTGGCTCTTTGAAACCTCTCTGAGATGTGACTGTCTGCTATGACTCTATTAAAAACTGCTTCAGGCCCCAGTGCTCTCAAGAAGGAGCAACTCTTCTGCTTCTGTGCTACTGATTTCACCTTTCCTGATATTTTATTTAGTAACACAAATTTATAACAATCAAATAAAATGAACACTGTGACTCGAGAATATAAAACGCAATTAGGAATTACTCAAGGACCTTCTAATTTTCTGTTTTTAAATCTAGGAGCTGAAATCTTTGTGCCTTGGAGGGAAAGGGCAGCAAAAACATTAAGAAGAATGAAAAAGAAAGTCTGAAATGAAGAATTAATGACTGTGCCTTTTTAATTGTGGTGCCTCTGCAAAAGTTACAAACTAAAATACTAGAAATATGTTGTTCGTGATGATCTTACAAATGATACTGAGGGCTGGTACTGAGGGCTAGTATTTTGTATTAAAATGCCAGTCAGCTGTTAGTTTGCCAATAGGTTACTGTTAAAGAGGATAAGATCTTTTCCTGTCTGTTTCTCCACAAAATTCTGGATTAGACTGAATTTCAATGCAATTATATTTCAACATAATTTTGAAAAACCTGAAAATTATAATATGACATTTTGCTACTGATTGAATAAATATTTGTCAAGTAAGAGATGTTTGGCACATATTTACAATAAAAATATTTTCATTTTTTCATAGTGGGCAGAGAAGACATGAGTTAAAGTTTCAGACTGTACTGTGATACATCTTTACTACAAAATATGTCAAATGAATGGAACATTTTAATTTTACTGGTTTTTTTTAATTGCTTTTTTAAAAAAAACAAAATAAGTAAGTTTAAATTAAAAACCTTCCTCCCTTACCCTCATTACTTCCTGACAGCTTTTTGAAGCTGTTGTCATTCTGCTAGGAAGGAAGAGACAGTGAGAACAGAAAGAGAACTGACAGTGAAAGAGAAACAAAGGAAATCAGAAAAATCAACAGAAAAAACCCCCTAAAAATTGCTAATTTTCTAAATTTCTTCCAATTAATGGAAGTTTAAAATTATATATTAAGGGTAAGTAATAGAACTTTAACTTGTATAACCCAGCCATGTTTTAAAGAAATCATCACTTCCAGTCAGAACTGGATGGGAGTCATTTTGCTTTCCACAGGCTAAGCAAAAAGAAACAGACCAAACCAGCCAAATGTCCAATTTGTTGATGAATGCAGGACAGAATGATTAGTGGGGGACAGTGGAGGATGTACAGCAAAGATTGCTGTGAATATAATTACTGCCTGTGCAACTGAATAGAATTGTACATTACACTGAGTTGCATGCAAAAGGCACTGGTATTACTACGTTTTAGTAGTGGTTTTAGTAGTGGTTTTTTCTCCATTTGCTTCTTGATCTGGCTCTCTTTTGCTCACTCTTACCCAGCCTTGCATCTGGAAAGGCTGTTTTGCTCTCTGACAGGTCATTCTAAAATTCAAGGGCCAACAGGAAGAGAGTAAGGATGTCAAACATGAAATTTTGGTCACAAAATACAGTAACCTGAGTTACAAATCAAGACCCCCGATTTCACTACTACTGTAACTCACGGTTGGCCACCTGGAGCAATGAACACTTTTTTGTTTTGTTGTCTTTTTAGTACTTATTTGTCTGCATTCTCCTTTGCAGAGAGGTTTTACTGTCTAAAATGACTTAATCCTAACCAGAGATCCTGTAACAAACAACAGAATATCAAAGGTGACTAAAGGAGGAAGATCAAACAGGAACTGAGCAATCCAGGGAGCAATTAGAGGTCATCAAAACTGCCCTGAGGGAGAGAACAGGACTGAGCTAGCCCACCCTAGCTGAACAGTCCTACTGACTTTGATCAGCCAGGAAAACATGGATGACTTAAGGGAAAAGTCTGCTGATAGTCCAAATCTAGCTGAACAAACCCTTTCGCCTCTTAGTGTGCTTTGGTATTTGACCTAGAAGTTTGAAGAACTGTATAATTCTGGTTTATTATTTTAAACACAAAAATCTATGTGGAAAAAAAAATTCTTTTTCTTCTGATTGATCATCCTATTAAAATATCACATAACTTCTGTTTTTTCAAAAACCTTTGTTTAACTATTACTCTAATCAAACTATGCTAAGTTGATTTTTTCCCAGAACTCTGGCATTTAACTGGAAGCTAAGGCCATGACTAGAGCAGATTATTTCTGTTCCAGATTGTGTCCTACTCTTAAAGTTGCTAATGACTCACCTTTTACACTTGTGAGGCATCTTGCCCAAACCCAGGCTCACGCTATTTAATAATGATTTGGGCATTTTCAAAGGCAAGTCAGCTGATAAAAAAACAATAGACATGTTGGCTGGAGGGAATGTCTGAAGGCTTCTTGCTCAGACAAGGACTATCGCCAGTACTATCTCATATCCACCACAGCTTTGTCTAACTGAATCTTGAGAAACTCTCAGAAAGAGGATTTCCAGCATTTCTGTGTAACCTGTGCCAGTGCCACGTTACCACCCTGGTAAAAAAAATTGTTATGTGATATCCAACCCAAACTTTTCAAGTCACAATTTACCATTGCACCTTGCTATTCGTATCATCTGCCACTGCAAAGAACTGGATTGCTTTATCAATTTTTGTAGCTTCTCTTCAAGGTGTCATAGGTTGTTGTTGGATCACAACCTTGTCCCCGCTTCACCAGATGAAACAAGCTCAGATCCCTCAGCCTATATTCATAGGTCATGTACTCGAGACCTTTGGGCATATTGGTGGTCCTCCTTCCAGTTTCTCATCAAGCCTTTTGGTCTGAAGAGCCCAGCGCAGGGTGTGTCCTTCCAGGCAGGACCTCACATGCACCCGCTTAGGAGGAAAGCAGCTTCCCTCAATCTGCTGACTATGCTTCTCTTGATGATGCTCATTCTTCTAAAATTGAGGACAGAAAACATTTACACTGTTCTAGAGAGTTCGACGGGGTTTGTTCAACACTGCCTCTAGGACCCTTCCTAGGGTTTGGTATCCCCATGGCCAGGGGTGGCAGGGGCTCCCTGGAACAGCAGAGCAGGGCCTGGTAGCCTGGGCCTGTGGCAAGCCCAGCCAGGAGCAGGGCAGCTGGGGGGCACTGGGGCAGCCCCAGCCGTGGACATTACATACCCCCCTGGGGACTGGGATGAGCCAAGGCTGGGCCAGGATTTTGACCCGTGGGCTGGGGGATCAGGCCCGCTGGAGGAGCCAGGGTTAGACACAGCCCTGGGATGGCTGGGCAGGGCGGTGGGAATGGGGCTGAGCTGAGGCCAGGTGGGAAATGGCAGTTAGCTTTAAAGTTGGGCTGTTTGCCTTCGCAGGGGGCCCTGGTTTTCTCCACAGCAGCTCCTTCTCCTCAGGAACCAACTCTGTTCTTCCCAGGCTGGCCCTGCACGCCAGTGGACAGGCCCCTGACTCAAGGTGCCCAGGATCCCTACAGTACCCGACTGGGAAACGGGCACAGTCCCACTGTATTTGTCAGAGCAGGCGCTGCTTTTAATTTATGTCTGTAAAACATGTGGCGGCGTAGCTCTGGTCCTGGCTGAGACCTGTAGGGACATACTACTAGCCTGGAATCTCTTCTGGGTGAGGTATTTCCTCAATGTAGGCAAGGGATTGAACTAATAAAACCCACTTTCCCATTATGCTGATATGAGGGAAAATTATTCTGTGGGAAACCAGGAGCTCATTGATTTGAGTACATTTTCCTTTGGGAAAGTCTTTTCAGGGGAGTTTTCTTATTTTCCTTTATTATTACAGACTAAATCTTCCACTGGGTATATCGATTGGCTATCAAGTAAGGGCTTGTGTTTCCCATGTTTTAAAGAGCTTCCCAAAGCAGGCCTTAATCTTATTTTTCATTTTTAAATTTTTTTTTTCTTAGTATATCATCTAAAAAGCCAGAAGGATAAAAAGCAGGTTATCCTATTGCACTATCTACTTTTCAAGCCTGACTTCACTACCCAATGGAGGCTGATAAGTGTTTTACCCCCACTGTGTTACCTATGATAGTTGTGTGGGATCAAAAAAAAAAGGCAATTAGATCTAACAGATACAGATTGCACAGTTAGTTAAAAAAAAGAAAACAAAAATAAAAAAACGCTTATGGGCATTTTCCTAACTACCAAATAACGAGTTAGCAAGATCCGTATCCTATAGCTACACCTAACAAACTCTCTCTTTGAAAGGGAGGACACATTAAAACACATTGTCCAAAAGAAGAGAAATATCTGGCAATTGTTAAGTTATACTGATTGATTTAAGATATGGTAAACATCTTTCCTTGGACACACACTAGCACCAGGTAGCCTGGTTGAAGAGAAGATTCAAACATCATTTGGAAGACAACTTTTTCCTGTTTTGCCTGTTTAGACAGAATCTTATTATAAAGACACTCACGGCACATTTTCAGGTGATCTGCAAGACACAAGGCAAATAAAGATTCCCTAATACATACCAGTGCTAGGTGCACTTTTTTTGAACTTTGAAGGAATCTTTTTCATAATGTAACCTAGTGAAGGAGTTATCCAGAACTCCTCCTGGTTTCCCCAGAAATTCGTATTATGTTCAGGAAAGGAGAATGGCAGCTTTTGAAGATACCAACTACATCACTTTTCCAACTGAGAGGAAGAAGGACATGTGAGTCTGGCTTCTGTGGAGATACCATCGTCAACCTTCTTTGCTGGGGCAGCAGATATCATAAACTCTTGAATGCCTGTGGTTAGAGAAGGACTTATATGGCCTCTGACTGATCTGCCTACGAAGAAGCATGAGGTATTTCAAGAAGTATATATCTGAGTATAGCATAAACTTTCCTGGATAGTTGAGAAAAGCTTATGAATAAGCATCTATGAACTTAAATTATTGACTTAGCTGGTACTCTGAGCTTAGCACACTTGCTGACATGCCATCCAGCTACCTCATGACATTCAATTTGCATATATATTAGAAATAAAAGGCAAGATTATATGCTTTCAAAACCAGCCTGAGTTTTGCTTCAGCCTTTTAAAATTAAAGATCAGATGTGTTTAAGCTATAGAGTGCTGTGTCGGTATAATATAATAAAACCACTTTAAATGTAAGTTTCTTATTTTGACAATCTGTTCCTCTTAACTGTCATTGTTATTGTTGACCAAAAGGACCCCAAATAATAAACTACATCATGATTCTGTGTCTGCCAAAGTTAATGCAAAGCACTTCCATTGTCAGGTATCCAAAGACATATTGAAATGTCATGAATGCATCATTCTATATCTAAAGATAGAAAGTTAACATGGAGATATAAACTAAACTAAAGAGGATTTGAGCCTATTTTTTTTATACCTGAATTTTTAGCAAAACAAAAGATAAAAGTATTAACTATTTGTTTTTTATTACTTCAGCAAAGCCAAACCTATGAAACTAAAGTACTGGTATGGAATAAAACCAGCAAGTGGCAGTATTTGACAAAAATCTGGGAGGTAAGTAGGAAACTTTTAAAAGCAAATGGAGATTTACACTGTATCTAACTAAAAGGAAAGCACATTTCCTAGCGTTCGGAAAGAAAGATATCTCATTTCCAGCATAAATGTCTTATTTTTTTGTTAGGCCAACTTCTCGACCAGAGAAATTGGAAACAGAAGACAAATTTCCCATGGATATTTATATGCAGGGTCAACAAAAACAACCCTACACATTTTATAAAAATTCTTCTGCGAAAACTGGCTAAGAATAGAAAGATACATCAAAACCATTTGGAAGTCCTATTTATCAGAAACCTTCCCTGTCACCAATTTAGAATAGCATGGAATGAGTATCAAAATCATAGAATCATAGAATCTTTTATATTGGAAAAGACCTTTAAGATTATCAAGTCCAACCATAAACGTAACACATCATACTCTACTGGATTCCATAGGGCACGAAATACATCTAACTTAAATGACTTATAAGGCATTAATAATATATTAACCAAGAGCCAGGAGGTTACATGTAACTTAAAGGCAAGAATGCTATATAGCATGTTAAGGCTAAATTGCCTAATTAGAGTGAAAATATGTATGCACTTTTAATCTCACTCTCCAGATTACATATGTATCACATAGATACTTCTAATGCATAGTACAATAGGCTAGGAAGCCCCCAAATGCTAAAAACTTTTCAGAACTATTTTAATTTCGTAAGAAAACATGATCAATTTTGACTATGTACTTTATTTCTGAAAAGAATCATCATAAAGCACCAAAATGCCACAAAATAAACTGTTACCATATTTTCCTAAATCTACTAGTACACCAGTTCAGTGATACCTCTATATTACCGTGTTTAATTATCTAACCTCAGATGTTCTGAGAGTGCTGCAGGATGACAGATTTACAACTGCCAAGATGCTCTGATGTAAGTGGCATTTCCGGGACAAAAACTTCCTTGCGCCAACACTTGCACTTTGTAGGTCAAAAGTGCCTGAGCTTTTCCTGGACCAGGAAACAAATTTAATTTTCAGATTCAAACATGTATAAGTCCCAACCTTGATTACAAATGCAGAGGAGGTGATACACATAGCAGCTGTGTGCTGAATTAACATTGAGGTGATGGACATTTTAACGTTTCTTCTGTAAACTCTCTTTTACTTCAGACTGGTATCCTGTACCATAAAACAGCTAACATGTACGTATATGAGTTCATGAGCAGCTTGGTGTGTTGAAATAGCAGACTAAGCTCAGCTCTGCAACTGTATTTCGAAATGTACCCAATTTAGACGCGTATCTAAATAGTAAGAGTCTTACTGGAGCCTCTGACTACCCTGGAAACTCAGTAACCATACCACCTATGGCGCGTCAGTAAACCTTCCCTCTTTCCAGACAGTCTAAGCCCATAGGCTCCCAGTTAGCCAGGTTCCAGCTCAGAGAGGTTGAAGGATGTTTTAAAGGATTCAGGACTCCTCAGAACAAGCAAAACAGTTCTACGCTTCTGTTAGCTAACTCCTTTTTTAAGATACGTGCAGCCATGTTTCACTTTAGAGAAGAGAGATGTAGTGACTCGGGAAAAAACTAGTCAAATAGTCCTTCTGTAGAAAGAGTTACAGATAACAACTCAGCATAATTTGATTCTGAGCCCATCACTGATTTCCAACACCTGTAGGACACACAATTCCTGATTCTGATTTTGTATGTCAGGTGTTTGACTTGATGTTAAAAAAAAGGGAAAAAACAAGATTATTTCCCTGATTCGTGTGCTAAAACCAAGTTTTCACAGTGAGATTTAGAGTAAGAATTCTTATAGCTAAGTTTTAGGCAAGAATGACCTCTAAATTGTTTCTGGAAGAAAAAGGCATGCAGGTAACCCTGCAGAAGTGCAATGGCTTATTTCTGGGATGGAACTGTGGTGTTGACATTTGTAAGAGAATATGTTGTTGTTACGCTTATTGGGTTAGTTGTGATCACTGTTGTGAATATCATAGAAATGATATTCCAATGTCTTCTCCTGGGATAGTCAAAAGCATGGAGAGCGTTTTATTTACTTTGGACCTGACATCATGTAAGAATGACAACATACTTATGGCAAAGTTAGAAATATAAAAGGTAACCTAGTTTTGTGTTCTCATGCAAGATTGTCATGAGAAAATGGGAGCTAAGGCTGTGACCATTATTCTTGTAAGTACAGTTACATCCTGGTGTTCCTCTTAGACCTCCTTGCCCTCATACACACCTACCCCAAACCACCAGCTGAATATTCAGGGCAAATCCAACAGAATTCCCTAGTTCAGCAGTAGGAGTTGCAGCACTAAGAAAGAGCAGTCCAAGGGTTGTGTATGTGTCTTTCACACCAGGGCATAAATGAGACTTAAGTTTGTTGAACTTGCTTCTTCCCATAAAAGTTCTCTTTCCCCCTTTTCCCCCTCATCTGTTCTCTTTGCTTTCTGTTCTCCTTTCCTCTATTTTCCTCCTTTTCCTCCCCCTTTCATGGCTCTTCTCCACTCCTCTTACTTCCCTTCTTTCTGCCTGCCTTCTTTTCCCTCCCAAGGTGCAGGCTATCGCCCCTCTCTGGGGGCACTTTCACTCGCTCCCTTTACCGGGGATGCAGGCTAGGGCCCGGGGGCAGCAGCCCGGATCGTTTACCGGTTCCCTCGCCCCGGGGTGCGGCGCTGCCCCGCGGTGCGGCGCTGCCCCTCGGTGCGTG
>NW_010428719.1:81057-85246 GCF_000710305.1 Buceros rhinoceros silvestris | reverse complement strand
GTCGTGCACCCCAATTAGGAAACGCTAATAAAAACGGGGATCGCTGAACAGAGGAGCCCCCAGAGTCTGTTGGGTGGCCGTACTAAACTGCACAGAAATGCTGTGAAGGAAAACAAAGCGACCCAAGGTGCTGCTGGAGAATTTGCAAATACGCCCAAATAATGAAACTGAGCATCGCGCTGTACCCGGTGAACCCACCCTGCCCTGGGAGGTCTCGGATCTGCTCAGCTTTCCCAGGGGAAATAGCGAAACAGAAACGTGAAGCTTTAGGAGAAAGATGGGAGAAGAAACCAAAGTGAACAACACTAACAAATTACCTAAATAAGGAAAAGCTCTCGCCAGCCATCTCTCTTACCTGTTCCGACAGCAGGACTTGGCGCAGTTCCCTCCTGAGATCAATAAACCAATCGTGATAGATGGCCATGGACCAAGGTTCCCTGAAGTAGCTGGTTAAAAAAGAAGAAATTTAGTTATCCTGTGAACCTCTCATTAACCACTAATAAAGTATTTACCTGCTTTTTTGCCTTTACAAATTACAGTTCTGGACCCATCGTGATCGTTTGTTCATAAAATGCCTCCCGTAACAGCATGGTCAATCAATTCTTTTAATGGATGTTCCTGATGTACAGCCAGCTCCAGTAATTACATTTAAAGTGGCTTAATTCAGAGCTGTGGCAAGACCCAGTGAAGAATCCTGATTTTATCAGAATTTAAAAGCCTGAAGACCTGTAAAGAACGGTGTCTCCATTATCTGTCCTCATTTGAGAAAAGCAGATTGCGGGATTAACTGAACTGCTGCATAAACAAATTAAATTTGTGTAGACAATGACACAAATGTTGTTCATCATTAAGGTTTCTGGATTAATAAAGGCCAGAAAAACAGGCCACCGCGGTGTTGCAATATGTTCTTTGCACTAGTCGCCGGCGCTGAACTGAACCCTTTCTAGGAGGACGCTCCTGTCACTTGCTGCATTGGTGGCAGCAGTCGCGACAGCGTTCTGTGGTGAAAAAGGAGTAAAAGGGTGGAGGGGACATAACTCGATGCAGAGCCTCCAGGCTGTAAATATAACCGGGGGCAGCTGGGTTGCAGAGCTGTGATTTATTTCTCATTCCCCTATAATGAAAAATCATTTTTACAGCTTCGGTGAGATGCGCTGTGTGTAATTCTTGTTACTGCTCACGGAGTCGGAGGCGCACCGCCCTCAGCCCAGATGTCGGCAGGGTCACCCAGCGCGTGGTCAGATGGGCGCGTTTGCGTGGCGGCCACCAGCACTCCGCTCTTTGGAACGGCAGCAGCACACTTGGCGCTGGTCAGCAGCACGCGCACACCGTCGCTCGACCTGGCTGCGACGAATCTCGGGTCTCTGAAAGAATCTCGGGATGAGGCCACTTAGAAGGGGCTACACGAGTTTAACAACCCCGACAGACCCGCCTGCAGAGGACTAGCGTGCAGGTTCCTTTTTGCAGAGGCTATTTTTGTCGAATGCCAAACGGCAGGGCTCCCCCTCTCGCTCCTTGGGAGATGAACCTCGGGCTCCCACCGCAGCCGGGCACCACTGGTAACGCCGTGTGCATCTGGCCGAGCTGGGCCATGCTGGGCTCCCACACCCTCATCCTCCCCTTCCCACCGTGCCCCTTCGGCTGCACTTCTCTCCGGATGGCGGGAGGGCCTGGGATCCTCTCTGGGTCCGCGCGGTGCCTGGTGCCGCAGGGCTCTCTCCAGGAGATGTTTTCACAGCACAAATGTCCTGTTGCTGTTCCAAATACCTACGTGGAGCTGCCCAGCCCCGGAGCCTCTGCCGGCATATCACCAACTGACACGACCCCTTCACTCCCATGTGCCATGTTAGAAAAGCTCAGCTATAGTATCTTTATTTAAGTAATTATATACCTACATATACCGTGTGCCAAGAGCTAGAGAGGATCAGGATACTCCCCAGATATTAAAACACCCTGCCCAGCACAAGCCTCTAACTCAGCGCTGGTACTAGAGAGCAGAACAGGGAAAGGGGCGGTGTTACACGGGAACACATCCGGATCATTAGAGACTCTCGATTTTAGTGATACGCCCTGCTAAAAGCCAAGTTCCACTGGCCAAACATTTTGTTTCCAGTTAATTCAACCCCTGGTAAGGTGATTTCATCTCCTGACTGAGGCACCTCTTACCTTGGTGAAGTTGTTCACCTGCCACACTGAGATGCTGCATTAAATGATGTCTGTAAAATGTTTCAGGGACGCTACATATTGCTGCTACTGCTACCAGCTCGGTCCGTAACTGCACTTCTAACTGCTCCTGTCGATATTCACAGGTTTGGAGCTCAACACCTGAAATGTCACCCGGCGTGCAATATTTAAGGCAAATAAAATGCCCTTTTTTGGGGAACGGAGAATGCCTTGTCTGTATTTTCTAGACAGGCTGCCAAGAGGAGTGACCAGTGAACACCAGTTACTCCCAGATTCCTTTTATTTCCCTTCACCTGAAGAAACACACCCACCAAAGGCAGTTTACAGCTTCGCTTCACACGAACAACCCTCTGTCTTTGCTGTCTCTGTGTTTTTATCTGTAAATCTTGCCCAATAGCATCTCCCCCCTGAAGGGCACACGGGGTTTTTCGGAGCGCAGATCTACATATGGCTGCGAAAGAGAAGTTCAATAATGAAAAAACCCATCTGAGGCCAAACCAACCAGTTGACTTTCTGAGGCTCATTCTGAGTTTATCGCCACTTCGGCGGCAGTCCCTCAGGGCAGGCTGTGGAAGGCTCGGCAGCATAATGCTCTTCAGTGTACGAGATGGAGCTGGCACGCTCCCGGTGGGGGCTCAGAGGCTCCTCGACGATCACGAGAACGGCATCTGCCACATGTGTTTGCACTATTTAGTCTTTCATAACCTGCCAGAGCGGTCAGGCCAAATATGTACAAGATGACAGTGTTTGCCAGGAGCAGAAGGGGTTTGCGAACTTGGTCCCTTCCTAGCGGGGCTCCCTGCCGGCAGAGCGTTCTGTGGCAGCAGCGATCATGGGAAGGCATTTGAGACAGAGGGGATGAAATGGTCTCCTCTGGAAGACAGTAAGTGACATCCTTTTTGTTGCTAGGAGGCTGGTCTCGCCTTTCATCGACAAACAATATTTAAAGTCTGTTCTGCCTCATTTGTGAGATGCAGCTACATCAGATGAAAGGGAAGAAGCAGGAGAATATTTAGTGGTGCCCTGCACAAAAGCCACTGGACCTCTCCCGTTTCAAGAGATACAGCACGAAATGAACGGACAAAGTTGGCCACTGCCAGCCAGCAGAAACAGCTTGCGTGCGCATCACTGGCCTTTGCATCTGCAGCCACACGCCACGTTCGGAGAGCCAGGCTCCTGCCTCTGTGACAGCCAGGACTGGAGCTGCTGAAACTCTGCGCGTGTCCCACAGCGAGGTCCTGACACTGACCCCGGTAGCGTTTCTGCCCTCCAGGTGAGTCTAAAGGCACGAGACGTGTCACTGACAGCACGATGGCAAAGCCAGAAAATCTGACAAACGGCATCAAAAACCTTCTGAATAACTCACTTGGTTTGTGCAACAACAAATCAAAAAGCAAGACATAAAGTCAAAAAAACATTCAGAACTGAAGCCGTAATGAACACTCTTAAATGCCATGACAAGCCAGTAATGGGGCAGCGGTGCAGCCCAGCTCTGCAGGCGGAGCGGTCTCCTCTGGCAGACCTGATTGTTCACCTCGGTGAGCTCGGCATAATCGCAACACTCACTCAGATTTGTCACACCACTGCCATGTTCTGGGCTTCCCTCCAGCATTACGAAGCAAAGCAAGGGACAAGTCTTTTCCACTTACAATACTAAAGATGTGCTTCTGAGGACTAGTGCTGATTTTGTCTTCATGCATTTTGTATCAGGTGCTTTTCCTGGAAAATCTCAGCTGAAATCCTCTCCAAAAAAGTAAACCATCACTGGTGGAAAGAGAAACCAAAAGTGGCGATACGAATGTACCCAACACAGCAAACCAAACAGAAACCAGTTTTTTAAAAAGGTGTGAATTTCTTATTCCTCTTAATGTGAGAGTAAATCTCATTATTACAGCCTGAAATGTAGTGGTTTTTAATATGAGCATTGTAATACATTTTTAATTACTTCCATTCCTTTTCCTGCAGCTTCCCCAAGCCCGATGACAGCCGATACTCGGTGCCAGGG
>NW_010428719.1:79119-81014 GCF_000710305.1 Buceros rhinoceros silvestris | reverse complement strand
CCTTTCCGTGCGCCTCCCCCAACCCGAATGCCAGCCGATACTCGGTGCCAGGGTGGACAGGCCTGCGGGCACTCGTTACACACGAGGAATGCAGATGTTCCTCTGCTGCTCAAAGCTTTGAAGGAAACAGTAAATTCAACTCCTGCATCCTCACTATCCCCACTCTCCCACCAACACACCTGACCTCGGAGGAAACAACCAAGCTCAGGAACTTGGACAATCTGTCAGGTGGTTTGGATCTATCTGCAACTTCTGATAAGTGTCTCTAACTAATGCGGGTCTCTTGAAATCCCGTCCATCCCTTCACCAAGCAGTCCTTGGTTCACTAGTGACCCACCCTACATCCCGCTAAACCCGTCAGGTCTCTGCTCAGAGTTGATTCTTCCGTCACGCAGCACTGTGAGCACAACACAGAGCAGCTCACGCCGTTTCAGAGCACAGTAGAAGGCAGAGTCATTGACAAACTTAATCTCCCGTTCACCTGTAAGTAGTGGTGAGTTTCCTCCCCGATCTGTAGCTTCCCACGCTGGTACAACATGGTGAATTGTCAAGCTGCATGTCCATTTTTCTGGGTTTAAATTTCTTTTCATTTTTAAGAAGAAATGTAATGTTTGAAATAAAAAATCTCCTGTAGGTTGTATCGGCTACTCCTGGAAGATGCTCCATCAGTTCTCCGATACTCAGACCTCGGAATGATCAGGCAGTCCTTACCACGTTCGGATGCGATAAACGGGAATGACTTTGGTAGTTCACAGAAGCCAGGTTTCTCGCTGGAGCTTTTGGCACAGGATGAATAAAGCTGCCCAGTGCCGCTGTGCTTCTCCTGCAGGATGCCTCACTCCTTGGGTTTGCAGCTACCTGGTCAGTATGAAGACACCATGAACCAAACCAGGAGGACAAACAGAAGAAATGGAAGCAGCTGACACGGGCTCAAGTGTGATACCGTTCCTCCAGGAGTGCCTGTAAGGAGCAGGGGATTCCACTTCCCGGGAGTGGGGAAGGCTCTGCAGCAGGTGGCGATGCCATGCAAGGTTCGCATCCAGGTCATTTGGACATTGCTCCCCAAACACAGGCTGCACATCACCAAGTCTTTTCTCCCACACAAGGACACGCAAGAAGAAATGTTCCACCTTACCAGGAAGAACCCCATGTGTAAAACCCCATAAAGCACCACCTGAAAGCCACGCAGAACATAAAATGTTCCCCGGTTTGCCGTTTCTTAATATTCACTTACAACTGGTGAACAACCCAGCAGATGTTGAACCATCAGCACGGCGGCAGCAACGAAGCTGTTAACCTCCTCGCTCTGCACAACCAACCCGTGATGTGCTTCACCGAAGCAGTGATAGTGCTCGCTGGTTTAAGTGAGTCACAGAAAGGAAGCCTGTGCTCTTTCGCACTTCTAAGAGAGCTATGACCCAGCCCGCAGAGCCTTGGCTCTGGAACACAACCGGTTTAAAACTCGTGGTTTGAACCCCCCTTTCTTCTGTAGCCGCAGCAGCAAAACCTAGTGCACTGCAGCAAATCTTGCAGGTCTTGCTCCAGACAAATGGCCACTGACTCCAGAGCTTGTGGAGGACAGCACTGATCCCACTGGGCTCGGTCCAAAACCTCACTGGGGCTGCTGCCAAGACCTGCTGCCTCTGGGGGGAAGCGGGTCACAGTTACACTATGGGTCCTTTGCTACTGCCGGTTATCCATCGTGACTGATAAACCTTCTTCTATCTCCTGGAAGTGTGACAGATCTTACCACACCCACTTCTCGTTGCGGTGCTGCCGTCCCTCCCCATTCAAAGTGTCCCCAAGAGCTGTCTCCATTAGTCCAGCTCTGGATTTGCTAAGTTAGATCCTCCACCAGACAGCAGCAGTTACTGCCTGGCCGAGTCTCATTGAAC
>NW_010428719.1:77620-79020 GCF_000710305.1 Buceros rhinoceros silvestris | reverse complement strand
TTGACCCGCTCCTTCAACTTGCTGAACTCTGTGCTCCCCAGAAGCGCTAGACGAGCATTGCTGCCTGCTCTGCCGGTGAGGAAGCCACGGCTGACCCTGAAAGCGGGCTTATTGCATTTTTCCACATAGTCCTACTTCACACGTAATGTATTATGAAAAACAATTGAAAGGAAATTAAATCTGACGCACAAAATCAACAAACATGCTGTGTGCAGTGGTATGATTGCTTCTCTGCAATTACTTGTTCATTAATTCGGTGTTCAATCATTCATAATGGTTTGCATAATTATCAGTATGAATCAGCAAGGTTCGGCTGCAAATTAACGTGGTGAGATTCAGCTGGCTCGCCTTTACTGAGGGCTTTGGACGCGAGGTTTCTTAGTAACGTGGCTCTTCATTAGCAACTTAGCTGCTCCTTAAGAACGGCATTAATACAGAGAAATCTAAAGGCACCTGAAGGGGGCTAGTTTGTATTGATTTGCTGTGTCAGTACGGCTTTAACTGCGAGGTTAGCATGTAATTCGGGCAGCAAAAGCTGTTAGTGCTTTGATATCTCCCTTCGCGTGTTCCTCTTCCCTTATCCTCTCTCTCTCATAAAAAGCACACAATTTTTGCTCTAATTAGGCTGTAAAGTGTACTGAGTAGCATTAGTCCCTCTCAGCCATGCTCACTACCTGCCACATTTTCTTTCTGGCTTTTTTCATCCCTGCAGAAAATAAGTCTCAGAGTCTGCATGATGAACAGAAGCCTAAGGTGGAATCCCTTAAATGCAATCACGGTGTGCTAATGGTACGGGATCCGGCAAATTCCAGACACAGCGCACTCTGCTATTTCTCTTCATGAGGCACCGCTCCTCGTTTTGGAAAGCCTGGTCTGAAAGCAGCTGTTCTGTGTAGCATGCATTTAAATAACCGCCAGTTGTCCAGGTGATATAACACAGTTACAGCTTTACTTAGTCCTTTTAAAAATAATACTGAAAACATCTGATGTTCTCCTTTTTCCTAATTTATTTGTTTCACTGAGAGATTTATTAGAGTTGCGTCAATAAACAGTCCAGTGGGGTGTTTCCGCTTAAGCTCTCGTTAAACGACACTGCTGAATAAATCGCCCTTAGCCCAACGCGCACAGGACTATGATGTGAGGACCGCACGGAGGCAGGAGGGATCTGAATGGTCACTTTAAAATAGGCAAGTGCTGTTCAAACTGCTCAGAATATTTTCCAGCATTTAGCTGAAACATAAATACAGCTGATATAAAAAATGTCATGCGAGGGCAAGCGGCAGGGTCTGAGGAGAAGCGCTGAGGAAACCCCCAGGGATGCTGTGCACTGTTACAGCTTCTGGGCGGAATTTTCCAGAGCCCCCTAGTGAAAGGGAGCCTGACGCCCTCCAAGCATTCCT
>NW_010428719.1:73566-77501 GCF_000710305.1 Buceros rhinoceros silvestris | reverse complement strand
TTCCTGCCGTGTGGTTGGCAGCCCTGTGTCCTGCTGCACATCAGCACCTGCTGCTGCGGAAGCTGTGACACTTTGTGTGGAGTTCCCCTTGCTTTCTTCAGGGTGCTTGTCCTCCTCGATGGCACGGCCCACGGCGGGCAGGCTGTGCGCAGACCTTCTCACAGACACCTGGGGAGGATCGCCACAGGCCTGTGCCGCTGCTGCGGAAGCTGTGACACTTTGTGTGGAGTTCCCCTTGCTTTCTTCAGGGTGCTTGTCCTCCTCGATGGCACGGCCCACGGCGGGCAGGCTGTGCGCAGACCTTCTCACAGACACCTGGGGAGGATCGCCACAGCCCTGTGCCTCTGCCAGTGGCTCATTCCCGCCATCGGTGAGCACCGGATCCCATCTGCTATTCTGGCACCGGGAGAAAAATGCCTTTGTCACCCCAGTCCAGCAGGCCCCCCGCACTTTCTGAGCCGTGCACAGGTATTGCTGGTCATGGGCCCTCCTCCCCGCCCTGCCTGGCCAGGTAAGGGGTCCGCCACCCCCAGGGGCACAGCGTCTCCCGCAGCTCGGCCTGCATGGGTGTGCCCGCGAGGTTTCTTCGCTATCCGTCCTGAAAAACATGCGCTGCTGCCTCGGAGCCCTCGCAGGAGTGACTCTTCAGCTCTTAGCGGGGAAGCCTCCACAAACACACCCCAGCAGCTGGATGCCTGCTCTGAGGAGGCTCCATGATGAAAATGAAGGGTAGTAAGTATTGATGGCTAAAAGCATGTTTCTGGTAAGAGCTAGATGTGAACACAGCGTAGATAGAGAGCACTTAGTGCCCGTGTCAGTGTTACTGAGAACACTCACTGCCACACCACGCGTGAGCCTTCAGCCGCTTTACCGGCTGTGAACACCAGAAGTGCTTCATGGGCCTCACTCACTTACTACAGAGAGAGTAAACTTGGTGAAGAGGTACCAGAAGCAGCTTGAAGGGGATGGCTGAGCAACACAATGTTCCCAAGGGTGCCTTTCAGAAACCACCTGGTGCCACGGTGCTCCTCGGCAGGACACCGCCCCGCTGTCAGCCCCAGCCTGTGCCTGTGCTCCAGCGACGCTGCCTCTGCCCACCCGCAGTCACGCAGCAGTGGTGCTCCTTTGCCTCGTCATCAGCTCTACTGCCACATTAATGCCATGCACCCAGCACCTTCTGTAGGTCACGACTGCAAACAGGTTCATTCATACGGTATTACAAAACCCCAAGTAAAAAAACCACTCACACCTAATTTGATAAATAAGCTACTTAGGGATTTTTTAATCTAGCGGATCAGATTTTATGCATTATGTTAGTAGATTTGGTTTTCATTAATGCCAAGTGAAGCCCACACGAAGCACTTCTATCTCATATTAAAGGCGTGATGCCAGTGAGCATCCATTTGGTTGCCAAGCATTAGGAAACCCCTCTAATTATCTGTTTTGCACTTAAGATGCAGCAAAGGGAGATTCCACCGCTCTGTGGACATGTTCCATAACTTGGCAACTGCCTTTCAGTTGCCTGTATCTCGGGAGAATACAAAAGGCTGTAACGGGCTGGTTACATTCCTCCTTTGCGAAGCAGTGTGGGGCACTGATGACCAGTAACAAATCTATAAGCTTAAAAACAAAAGAAAAAAATATTTTGGAGCGCTCTCCCCATCCCCTCTTTTATCTGCTGCTATGGCAATGGAAAGAATTTGAAGGCTTTGAAGTGGGCACCAGAGAGCCCTGAGGGAGAGGCAGGCGCGTGGTGCAGGGGACACGTTCTATGAAACCTCCTGGAACGTGCTTTCTTTTTCCTTCAAGAGAAGTCTTCCCGCTTGGAAAGCGCCCCACTCCTGGGTGCACAAATTTCAGTTGAGCCTTTCTGAGCTGCAGCCTTATGGGAAATGAATAAAAAATTGCAGAAACTTCTTCCTGAAGTGGATTCCAAATCTAGGGAGTAATGCTGTTAAATTTCCAGGTGACATAAAAGGTTTTTGTACAAAATCCTCGGCCTTAGGATACTGTGTCTTTGGTTCCTATGGTTTTGCCTGCCCTGACATCAGACAACCGTCTGAGGGTGAGACCTCTCTGCTCAGCAACGAAACGGCTGAAGGCCCACATGGAGTGAGCGCACGTACCATGGTGGCAGGAGGCAGATGGAAAGGTGACCATCTCTGATGGCAACGGTGCCGTGTTCACGTAGCGCAGTGACAGGTGCGGGTGAGGCTGTTCTCGGTCAGTAAATACTGCCTGTCCAAGGCCCTGACAACTTGCCCAGCAGACCCTGGCAGGCTGTAAAACCATCAGAGGAAAGAAGTGCATCCCGCTGTGGCACAGGCAGAGGAGACAGCTGTCTGACTGGACGTGGTCATCTTCTGACTTAACAGCCCATTTCCTCAGCTGCTCTTTGCACACGTAGAAACAGAAACATCGGCTCTTGAAGTCCTGTTTAGCCAAGCAATGAAGTAAGCCCACCCAGATGCAACTCTGAGTTAAGCTGGAATACCCAACACCTATGAGAATCAGCCCATATATGACTGCAGAAGCTTAACCATAGGCAAATATTTTTGAAAAAGACTAGTATCTGTTGTTACCACATTAATATCTGTATCACTGGGATGAGAGCTAAGGCAGCCAGGCATTCTGAGGAGCACTGATTTTGACGGTGCTGTTGTAGAGTTGCACCAAGACCACCTCTAACAAGGTCCATAGCACCTGCCTGCTAAAGCAGGAGAGAGGAAAAGGAACTACAGCGTTTCAGTTCCCTCAGGCAGTGTTGGTTGGTTTAACTATGAGAGCTAAAAGCATCATTTCTCTGAAAAAGTCCATGACTTCAGCAGGGTTTGTGTCTTTGGTGAGCGCTGACAATCGCGGTACCCTTGGGTGGTTTTCTCCTGGCGTTGCTGGATGCTTCCTGCAGGCAGGTCGGGGTCAGAACAAAAGGGCAGCAATCTGAACACTTGGGATCAGCGTTAGCGTGACCGGGGGCATCGGCCTGTTGCTCCTGCAGTCCTGGGGGCTTCCTTCCCTGGGGTGGCTGGCAGACCCTTCGACGGGCACTGGCGCAGGGTGACACAGGCCCCCCACCCTGCCCCACGTCCTCCGCAGAGCACAGGGCCTGCAGGGGAGCAGCGGTGGCCAGAGAAGCGAGTGCCATCTTTAATGTGCTCGTGGGTCGAGTCCTGCCGCTTCCCATCATGCAGAACTCATACTGGGACCAGTGGAACTTTTCTGTCAGCAAAAGGAATGAGGTAAATATCTCATTGCTCCCACCGGCTGCAGCTTCGCGCGCACGGCCGGCAGGGGTTACTTCTCCCAGTTAGCTGAGTCTGGAGAGCCTGTTGTTAACACTAATTTGGAACTGGCACCGGCACGTTACAGTCAGGAAATCCGGTACCATGGGGTTCACTTTCAGCCTTGACACCGAACGCAAATCAGTGAGGAAATTCATTGCTAGGTGCAGTCTCTAATTATTTAAAAGATAATTTGCATGCTACACAGAAATAAATGAGCTCCCAGGTGACAGCCGTTCCACTGTGTCCATTCCTGGAACTGGATGCCACGCTGGGAAAGCTAAATGCAGACCAAAAGATTAAAACGTTGCGCTCTCTTGCCTTGGAGGAAGGCCCTCTCCAGAACAGGGACATGAAGAAGGGAGGAGGGGGATGAATGTTCAAACCAGCAAGTTTAGAAGCTTAACTAACAAACCACAATGTTTGCTCAGTCTACATTTTCTTTTCACTAAGGGCACTCCACGTCTTCCTAGGAGATACTGCAAGGGGAGGTGAGCGTCCTGCGTCCTGTCCAAACAGCAGGTTTGCCCTCCCATGGTCCTGTGAGATCATTACGGACCACGTGAACACCACTGAAAACAGCCCCTTCCTTTCCCCACTGGCCCCTTCGCTCTGCCCTGGCTGACTTTGGAGGCCGTTCCTCTGCTGCAGTGG
>NW_010428719.1:71651-73434 GCF_000710305.1 Buceros rhinoceros silvestris | reverse complement strand
TCTTCCGTCTGCCAGCTGCGACAGCTCCTTGGAGCATGGACACTCTTAACGGAACCACCCAGCCTGGCCTGAACGGCCGTGTACCTGAGTGTGCCTGTGTGAAGGCAGAGAGAGACCAGCGAGCAAGGAGTAAAGATGAGCATATGGTAACTGCTCCTGAGCAACTTACGTGATTCCACTCAAGTGACCAAACGGCGAGAAGAGAAGGAACATACCTATCTAAGGACAAGGTCTAAAGAAAGCGAAAAACAGGACTGGAGACAATAAAATAACCAGAAAAGGAAAACCTGGCAACTGTAATTCAGGAATTTTGCTACGGGCTAATGAGAGCAGGTGAAAAAATGAGGGAAAAGATCCCAAACAACCATGCACATCTAAAGGCTGTAAAAGACAAGTCCAAAATTAGTTTATCGTCGCTAATTAAGAAGAGCTCAGGAGATGTGCCGAGGACCTGATAAGTGGTGTCCCTCTCCATGTCACACACTAGCAATCCCGGCCAGTCCAGCAGGACACGGGACATGATGCCTGTGAGTACGTGGGTGCGAGGAGCCCAACCCTGCACAGCTTCACATCCTGGTCAGCAAAGAGCAGTTCAGATACACGCAGCTGATGACTCCCCCAAGGAGTATTTATGCTGCCATCAGATAAAGCTGCACTTCTCACTCTTACAGCCCGACTGCCTGACTCACCCTGTTAACAGAGCACCACTGGGACCTCCAGCTCTCCTGAGATTTTTAAACCTCTGTGGATGTTCAGAACTCAATCTTACTCGTAATCCCCCCATCAGCTTGTGCACCCTGTGGGCATCCGGTTATGATCACGAGAGCAAGGGAGGCTAAAATGTTCTTCATTTCTCCCAGGAAGAAATAAGCTATCTGTTCAGAAAGTTGATGTCTCATCTCCTCAAAATCAGTGTGCGTAGCTCCCAAGAGCTCAGGTAAGTGCAGCTGCACGGAGGTCCCTGGGCTGGGCCACATGGCCAGGAAAACAGTGCTACCTGTGTCGCTGCCAGAAACCCCTGAGCAAGATGATTTATTCTTCCAGATGTTGGTGCTGGTGTGAACCTTGTTAGTACATATAACAGCTGGCACTATAACCACGTCTGGGCAAACAAAGAGGCGTAAGTGTCTGGCAACACCGGCAGCTCTCAGAAAAGATTCAGTCACAGCTGTGTGCGCATTTTGTAACACCGTGAAAGAGATGGATGATATCTCATCCCAGCCTCAACCCTGAGTTTCTCCCAGGGCTCAAAATGTATTGGCTGACCAGATCAGCTGTGACAAGGACAGAAAATCACCTGCTGTCTTAGCCCGTATCTCACGCAAATGTGTCACCCTCCCTGGTTTCTTCTTCACACCTACTGGCAGTTCCCCCGTTCTCATGACTCCATGGGCTGTGTGCCACTCCTCTCCTAAAACAAACCCCACAGCTCCCGCCAGTCACAGTCAGGCCCTGGAGCAGCCATAAGCCACAGGTCTCACACTCCCCTCAGCAGAGGCATACAAAGGTCGTTTGGGCTCATCCTGTCTTTCTGTACCAGATGGGAAGAAAAAACAGAGGAGCTAGACTCTGTAATAGTGACAGCGAGGAGGGAGCATGAGGAGAGAGCGCAGGAAGAGGACTGCAGAACACACCGGAGGAATGGTGAGAGCTGCACGTCCAATCCCAGTCAAGCCTCGAGACCTTCTCGGGGGAGTTTGCCCTCTGAGATGGCAGCCGACGCCACTGTCCTCACAACACGGCAGAGCAACCGACATCTGCCATTAGCCGAGGGCGCGGCGGG
>NW_010428719.1:67069-71521 GCF_000710305.1 Buceros rhinoceros silvestris | reverse complement strand
TCACAACCCGGCAGAGCACCCAACTCCTGCCATTAGCCGAGGGCGCGGCGGGGCCCCGCTCCTCCCCGGCCCAGCAGACATCTCATTTCTCTGTCCTTAGCAGTGCACAGTGCCTCATCCACAGTCTGGCGACGCTTTCGACCCTGAGCCAGCAGCGGGGCAAAAGGCAGAGGAAGAGGCACAGGAACTCAGAGGCTCTTCAGTCCCCGCCTCAGGAGATGAGGTGCTTCATTCCCACGCATGATTTTGAAGCAGTAGATTGCTGTTAGCATGCCAAGGTCTGGACCACAGCACATCCTTTACAGCAAACCTTTACAAACTGCTACCTGAGTAACAGCGTTCAACCTGAGAATTCTGGTACCATTTATGCCTTTCTTCATATCAGTGACAAACATAAACTCAGGCCTGGAGACTTTTAAGGCACCACTACCAGCTTTGTATCACAGTAACAACTCACTGTCTGTTCCTGTCCCTACACCAGTGTACATCAACCACTTCACTTCTCTGTGGCGACAGTTTAGGTTCCCAAGCCACCACTTGTGAGGGATTTTTTAAAATTAAAATCAAAATTAGATGTACCAGCAAGTTGTTCTTTACCTCCTCGTTCAATTATACACTCAAAGAATTACACTCAAAGAATGAATCTCAAGGCTGGGGTTTGGTTTGTTCTGATTTTTCAATCAAGCCTGACCTCAAAAGCACTTGTTTTCATTAAGGCATAAGGAATAAAACAAGTTTCAGTTTTTTAGGCCAGGTAATTTTTTAAGATGTGAAATTCTGGAGAAGTGGCAGATTAAAGATATGGTAGATCTCATCTCTTCAGGTACTCTTCTCTCCATGAGAACCTCCTTAATTAAGTTTGCATTTTCAAAAGCAATGAAAAATTCCCTCAGAGGAGACAGCACATAAATCTTGGCTAGAAATGTCCAGGCTCTTCAGCCTCTGCTGCTCTGGAGAGAACCTCAGCCCTTGCCTTGGCACACGTAGTCCCCATGACCCCCCTCTGCTGGCGTGAGCACGGCAGGTGGAGGGGGGCACCCCGGAAAGCCCACAAGACCCGATGCATGGCTGCCAAGGGCTGTGGTGGGAGAGGTCCTGCTGGCTGGACAGGGCACCTGCACCAAACGTGCAGAGCCCTGGCACAGCTCCAGCTGTAGAATTCGGTTAAAATAACTCCTTCGCACAGAAAGCACAGCCCAGAGGATAACCGTCAAGGTTTGCTTTATCAGCAGAGAAGCAGGCAAGCTGTCGAGGGTGACTATCACCACGAGTGATTTCAAGTCTCCTAAGAAACCTTTGGCTTAAAAATTTCAAAGCGACAAAAATACTGACTTTTAAAAGAGACTTCTGAATATTAGTCTTCAGTGAAAAGGAGTTGTTCAGGGTCAGCTTAATGAGTTAGGCCTATTGAACAGTCTAAGCAAAAGTTATAAAGATATTGAAATGCTCTTTCAGAGAGATGGTCAAACAAATCACTGCTCCTTCTCTACATAAATCTCAAACACACAGCTCTTTCCAGAGGGTCTTCAGGGCTTCTATTGCCACTGATCATTTTGCCAAATAATGGAAAATATTTTTTAAAATCTATCTTTTGTTCTGAGGGAAAACAGCCAGAAGATAAACTGTAATAAAATAAAACAAAAATTCTGTCAGAGGGTAGGTGCTATGCCCAGTGCTGAGTTTATCTTACCTGTAAAGATCTGTAATCTGCCCTTCGTTCCAGCGGTAACAGAGGTCGTTCAGAAGACGCTCGTGCTGTCCGTACAAGCAGATGTAGTTAGAGACAGGAAAGGCCTCCTTCGAAAAGCAGGTGATGCTGTCTACCATACTGTATTGGTCGATATGCATCCTGAAATAATTCCCAAGGCTCGCCTTGCCGGTTACGACCTCCACCCCCTGGAGCAGAGAACAGGATAGCTGTGGAGAGGGAACAGACTCCTGGCATGGCATACGTAGGGTTTCCTGGCCAGTCTCTACTGTTTCTTAAAATCCACAGCCCTTTTTTGAATCCAGAATACCCACTCCTGGTAACACGGTTTATACACCAAGGCGCTTCGCTCTGGTTTGGACACAAGGGCGTTCCGTGTGGTTTGGACCTTGCTGGGCTGCACACAAAACTGTGCAGCGTACGACTGCCAGCGTAGCCTGGCCCTTGCTTCCCAGATCCCCAGTGCCATTTCAAGCACCAAAGGGTATCCGGCTGCCGGACCTGCGCCGGATCCACAGGGGTCCAGCAGCTGGAGGACAGGAGGGGCGCCCTGGGGCATCCCAAACCACACTAGATGCCTCTGTTTAGGCCACTGAACTGAACTCTGTTCACCCTAATTTATCGTTGAGAGCCTGTATTTCTGCACGCACATGGCGCACCATAATTCACCGCAGGACACAGCCCTGATGGAGGAAGGACGCTCTGGTGTACTTTGACTCTCTCTGCAGATTTATAACTCTACATACATATTTTTATAAGATATATACAAACATATACGTGCAGAACCCACACATGTGGCACATCGCAAAGGCCGTACGATTGTGGGCGGGGGGTTGATACTACCACATGAATCAGTCACAAGCAAACTTCAAGGTTACAACTCGAAGATTAAGCAATTTTGGCTTTGTGTTTTCCAGCAGTCAGAGGTGTGATGTGTTGGAGCAGCCTTCCAACAAGGAGAGAAATAGCAGCCAGGACCCCGCTCAGTCCTAAGCCATCCTTCTACGATTTATAGAGTCACTATGTGCCAGGTGGTTGCCTGTCCCTGCGGGAGGCGGGGTGTGATCTCTTGAGACATTTCCTTCAAGAAAAGGAACTGGTGGATTACTATGCCTTTAAAAATCTGTACATGCATACACTTAGGTTACACAGACGTGCATTTGTGTACGTCTGAGTCTATATATAGACACACAAACACATACACATAGCTATGGGATTTAGAGTGGCTCTCCGTGACCCCCTCAGCACTCGGACAGGGGCTGCCAAGCACTGCTAACTCCAACTACTATCAGTAAAAGAGTAATAAAGTTGAAAGTTGATGCTCAAACTGTAGCATTTAGTTTTAGTTAAATCAATCACTTAAAAGAGAAAAATGTAAAAATTTGTTCCCACCCTCACAGTGCAGTGGGATGCTCCGGCAGCTCAAAGCTATTTTTCTGAGCTGTATTCATGTTCCAGTTCTGTATACCTCTAAAACCTGTTGCTAGGCTACAGTAACCTTTGTTACTTCCACATCTCTCAGCTAATCCATTGCACTAGCTTCTCCTACTTCCCTCTTGGGAAATTCTTTTAGGATTTATATGAAGTTTCTGGAGTGGCTTTAAAGATGCTCCCTCTTTGGACAGAGGAATTCTAACCGGGTATGGGCAGTTTGGAGTGACAAACCCATTTTTTCTCCTTCCAATAGTCCTTTCTGCTTCCCAGTACAGGCTGCTGTGCCAGCGCATCCTGGATGTGCAAAGCTGGAAAACACAGTGAGCCATGCTCTGACTCCTGCCCCCTAAGCGTGGATTCCTTTTAAAAAAATCCTTTTGACCCATGGACCATTGCTGCCGAGTTTTAACTTCAGCGCTGAAGTAGCCTTGTAAAAGCCACTCTTTACTAGAACGGGCTTGACAGAGAAATCCCTGAGGAAAAAGGTATCATCTGTATGAAACAGGAGCTTGCCTAGGTGGATGGTCCTCTCCGGCTCTAAACACATGGCTCCAATCCTTTTCTTGTTCACAGTTGGGTTCTCCAGGGAGAGAAGCATCCCCACGTTTGTATCACGGGACAGCTTTCCATGTAGCCCAGCTGTGAGAAGTGCTTCCCTCCCTCCTGGCCAGAGGCGACTCCCACGGCTGCAGCACTAGCTATTTCCTAGCAGTGAGCTACCTTCCAGAGTATGTTCTTTTCCCACTGCTCCAGGAATCAGCTGAGTTCCACTGACAGATGCTTAGTGCCCCACTGGGGAGCTCTTGGAACCCAAAGTGCTACAAACAGCAATGAAGAGTTAGGGGCATTAGGGCTTGACAAGTATTTCCTGCCTTCAAGCACCGAACCCCGCTTTGGTTTCGGATGATTTAATGGTAAAGGAATTAAGAGCCGCAGTAAGGAAGTTAATCAGATCATCTTATCTCCACGTATTCCACATTTACAGTATGACAGTGAATTTACAGTAAAATAAATATTTTCAAATAATTATGGAGACTTGTTTTTATGTGATCTGTTCCATTCTACGGTTTCTTGGCAAGTCCCAGCTCCAGAAGGTCTCCAAATAGATACTCAAACCTCTGCTTACTCCGGAAGCAGCCCATGTACCTGTGCTATCCTAAACACAAACACCTTTCCACAGAGAGGACAAAATAAAGACAAGTTAAATAAGGTAACCTACGTGATCAGCCGGTGCGAGCTCTAGGTCCGAGCACCTGGGGATTTCTGGTTTGGAGATGTGCAAGTAATTACAACCTCCAGGAAGAACACCT
>NW_010428719.1:63370-66962 GCF_000710305.1 Buceros rhinoceros silvestris | reverse complement strand
ACCCCCCAGGAAGACCCCCCCCTGCCACAAACGAGAACGGGAGATTAGTAAATCATAAACAAAGAAGCAAATAAAGGATTTGTTCTCCCTCCTCCTCCCATAATCTTTTGTTTGTTTGTCTGTTTACTAAATGGCTCTAAACAAACACCAAGGAATTTATTTTGTTTTGGTGTACTTCACATCATAAACCTTTTTTGTACTCTTACACATAGCGGTGCAGTAGCCGCACATTGAAAAGTCCTGATTATAGTTTTACTGATCTTGAATTTGGAATAAAGACACTGAGTTTCACTGGAAACACTCCGTATTTACCGCAATATGAATGAAAGCACAACTTGGTCCATTATGAGCGAACACCTGCAGCGTCAGCTTTTATTGCAGCTCACCTCCAGGCACCGGCTATAGCAGGAGCTTTGAGGACTTCCCTGCGTTAGGCGGCATCTCGGGTGAGATGGACCCGCCTGTATTGCGGAACAGAAACATAGCAGAGAGGTACGAAAACCTGACAGAAACCCGTCCGGCCATACCTTTAACTTTACAGCCTTGGTACACGGGGAGGAGTCTGTCTGTGTCTTCCGGTGGCTTCAGAAAGGGCGTAGGGGCTGGATCAAAGAGACCCAGCACAGCTGCAGCAAGCTCAGCGCCGATCTCTTTGGAATTGAGGTTGCTGTGTGTCCATTCGTCTACACAGTATCTCCTGGAGTACTTGGTTAGTGGACCTGCGGCCCTGATGCTGACATCGTTGGTACGGAATTCGGTATCGATCACAAGCCTCCCATCAAAAACAAGGCAAGCATCGTTAATTGCCTTAAAGGTTTCATAATCCACTGTCCTGTAGGCAAAGCTAAAAAATGCCTAAAAAGGGGATGTAAATAAGTGTAGGTTATTATGTATTCATTACTGGCTAATTTCATAAACCAAAACCCATGCTTCATTCTGAATGTCATTAATCTTATAAACAAGAACACAAAATAAATGTGATTTTACATACACAGATAAATCCTTCTGATCCAGTACTTACAGATACTAAAATTAAAACAAGAGAGAGGAGAATTACTAGAGTAGACTCATCTATTCTGGTTATTAGACGAGTTTTATTTTGAAAGCTCTAACATTAACTATGTCAAATTGCCGGAGTGGATGTGCCTATTTTCTGTATTGGTAGGAGCGCATGAGATAGGCTGGAACCCTTTATGAAGTTGGTTTTCTTCCTTCAAATGCTCAAGCCAAACGGAAAAAACCAAGTAATAGAAAAGTACAGTGTACTTCGCATTTTAGCAGGAAAACTGTATAGGAAATTAAAACAGTTCAGAGGAAGAGTCATCCTCGTTCACAGAATCACAGAATCACTGTAGCTGTAAGAGACCTTTCAGATCAAGTCCAGCTGTTCACCCTGCACTGGCAGGGTCCTTAAACCATGTCCCTCAGTGCGCAGCAGAATTTAAGCCAGTGGAAGATGAGGAGGCTAAGAATTCTGAGAGAGATACCAAAGGACTGCATCCAGGAAACCAAAGGAAAGCATTCATATCTATTACACTTGACAGCAACTTTGTCAGGACTGATAGACTGCTCTACCTGTTCCAGCTGATGGGTAATACCGGCTTTAGGACGCAGACTAACCAGTCCTCCTCAGCACCGGAGATCTCTGCAGCTGCAGCGGCTGGGGCTGGGGCACAGGTTGAGATGGACCACCCGTGTCAGGCCAGAGAGGCTGTGCCTGGGGGTGAAGTGCCTGGTACTCGGGGCAGCCAGTTAGCAAGTCTGGTAATGAGCTCAGCAGATCTTATCCGTGACGTTCTGGCTTGTGGGACTGCAAAGAGACGTGACTCCCATCCTTTGAAAACACTGCCTGTGCTTGTCTTCCAGAGAGAACTGGCCCTGAGGTAGGGGGTTATCTTGGGACCAGCATCTTCTGAAGCCAGGAGCTTGTCTTCCCCTCAGGAAGATTTCAAGGGCATTGAAAGAAAATCACCCATAATCCTGAAATTCCTCCTCGAGGTCGCAAAGAGAAAAGCTAGAGATAATTCTCTTTTGTCGTCTTGTGGCACCTGCACAGCCCCTCTCCTGGGACACGAGGAAGCCAATCAGACCTCTCCTCCCCCAGCACCACTGTGGCAAGCACCCCAAAGCAGGCAGTGCTGGGAGCGGCCACCGATCCATCCAGCGTGTCAGGCTGGTGTGGAACGGGTGTGCACGCAGCACGGCATGAAACATGGGCTGGGTGCCTGAGGAGCAGCTTTGAAATCCAGCACAGCACGAGAGCAGGGACTGCAGGGTCCCACCACAGCCCTCGCCCTTCGTCTGCCTGCTCCGTGCCGGCTCCGCACACAGATGAGCAGAGAGGAGCTTTCGAGTAGATTCAGAATCACACCCACCTGACATTCCTTTTGGTGCGTGCTTCACTTGGTTTTCTACATTACCCAAAACTACCTTTAAAGGGGCAAAAGCCCATCTGAAATCTGGACCCCAAAATGTGCTCACTAAGGACAAAAACGCCTGTTCTGATGAAGCTGAGAGGCACGGGGGGAAGGCTCATTACCGTGCTGCCTTCCCCTTGAGCAGGCTGAGATGTAACTGTATCAGGGCGAGCCAGCATCTGCAGAATGTCCTTCCCTTAGCGCCAGCCTCGCGCAGGCATGGTCTGACCTGGGTAAAGGAATTACCCAATGACACCACCAGAAAGCTTTCCTGTGGACTAAGGACAAGCATCACGAGGGGCTGGATGAGCCAGCTGGGAGGCGCAGGGGAGGGTGGCAAAGGGAGCTGGACACTTCAGCCACTGGTACGGCAGAGATGTGGCAGCAGAGGAGCCAGAGCCGCTGCGCTGGTTTGTGTCTAAAACAAGTCATGAGCTGTGACAGTGAAGGGAATTCTAACCACCTTGCATATCCAAAGACCAGGGAAGCTCTGCCCGTGAGAGCCAGGGGACCACACAGCCCCATGTCCTGCCAGCTGACAGGCAGGACGGTGTCACCGGAGGGGAGGGCTGGCTGCAAGCTCCAGCTTGGCAGCCATCTGTCAGCCCAGGAGGGGAGGAAGGGAGGGAGGGAGGCTGCCGCTTTAGGGGAAGAGGAGATTTTCCTCCCGTTGTTTTCATCCTGCAGGACTCAACAAATTAAGCCCCCAAGAACTGCCAATCAACAGTTGATACTGGCTCAGATCCCGCAGGCCCAGAGCTGCTGCAGCGGCGATTCCTGCACAGGCTGCTCCCCTGGGAAGGCAGCTGCCTTCTTCGCCGAGGCTGCTCTCTGGAGCATGTCCTCCAGGCAGCGAAAAGCAGACACAGGAGCCCAGCAAGATCCAGTTTTAGAGAATATGAAGCCCCTGACATGGCAAGTAATTGCACGTCTCCCCATAGAGGCTGAGTAAGAGAGACCTCAGAGGGAAGGACCATGGCTGGTGGAAGGATGGCACAAAAGGGCCAGAGCACCAGGCCACCAGGAAATGGGGTCCTGAAGGAACGGCACAGGCCACGCCAGCAAGGTGTGGGGAAGAGAGTGGGGCTGATGGGGAGGTGGTCAAAGGACACTAAGTTACAGGACCCACATTGAGATCTGTGTGGAAAAAAGATTGAAACAGAGGGATTTTAGGG
>NW_010428719.1:58016-63244 GCF_000710305.1 Buceros rhinoceros silvestris | reverse complement strand
GAAAGAGGAGAGAAACTGAAGAGCTGCAAATGAGGAGAGAGTGGGAGGAACCCGCTGCTGGTATGGGAACCAAAGTCAGGAGACTTGCATAGAGTGCTATGCAAGGTCCTCACCTCCATCGGGAAAGGCTTAACTATCCATGTGTTCAGAAGAGAAGGGTTGGGAAAACCCAGTGACTCCAGGGAGCTGGCAGGGACCACCAGCTCACACGGATTAGCCCAATAAAGAAAACCAGAGCTACTCTGCCAGTTAGGAAACACGAAAACCAGTCCCAAACCTCACAGAGGGGCATGAGATTGCCCCTGTGAGTGTGCGGACAATATACTTCAGTAAGCTGTTGATACTGTAGGTGAACAAGAATGCAGTCATTTCCTCCGAGGGAGAAAAAAATCTGTTTACAATATATTTTAACTGAGTTACACAGTCAGCCTTTCTGTCCTAACATTTTTGGCTTCTACTGTGACTTAATCAAATGCACCTAACCACAGAGAGGAGTCACTGTACATATTTAAATAATAAAAGGATTTCGGGATTTATTTTGAAAATGAATTAAGAGTATTTGCCACTCAGCAGTGAACAACTATTTGTGAGCCAGGTGACTTAAACACATTTTAATCCAAATCAGTCAGGGCATTAATGATGGGTTTATTTGGATTTTTTTAAAAAGCAGTCCTTCAGACTAACAAGTGAATGTTCAATCTTCTCCAGACAATGAGAAAATAGAGAAACCAGTGAGGGACTATCTGAGTTTGATGGTCTTTGTCTTAAAAAACAGACAGAAGGAAATGTAATGAAAGCATATACTTACTGAACACTGCAATTTAAAAGGTTTTGTATTAGTAGTGAAAGCAGCACATGTGATAAGGTCTGGGTCGTCGCCTTCGTTCCACTGTGCCAGGATACTGTCACAATAAACCGACACGCCAGCCTCCGCCAGCGCCTCCCGAACGGCACTTTCGATCTCGTGGTTGTTAAGGCAAGTAACGTTTGAGCTGAGTGGAGGCTGTACGAGGTGTACGCGAGAGCCGTTAATTCCAAGAGATAAGAGGGCTTCTGCCGTGGTGTAAATGTCAATTGTATTCCCGTAGACAATGACGTTCCCTGAGGGAGAAAAAAGGGGGGAAAATGTCTAAGATGTACAATGAAAACCCTATTAGTGTAACTCAGATGATAATAACATGAAACTGCTCTCTTTGACCCTCTTATTTCTCTGATGCTATGAAGCAAACAATGTTACCTAGCAACAGTCGCTAAGATAATTTAGTGAAGAATCTGCACAAAACATCCCACAAAGTAGGGAAGTACTTAACATAGAAGTATGACATTCCCTCTGACCCTGTAATTTGAAATTATTTTGATTGAAAATCCTCTAGGGGAAAAAACCCCACAAGCCTCCCATTTTTATTTTGTTCTCCCCTCCCTCCTCAGTTTTTCTCATTCAGAGGACTTACTGGGGGGGGACGATGGATGACAGCAAATTAAATACACCCTGCAGAAATAAAACCCCCACGACTATGGAACACCAAGCTACGGCAAACGAGCCGTCGTGCAGTACAGGCGGGGAGGTTGCCGGTGCTGCTGCCTCCTTCTGCAAAACCTCATCTGCAGACACTGGCGCCGCCCCTGCAGACGTACCCCTGAGCCTTCTGCTTCCTCTCTGTGGCTCACCCCAGAACTGCCCCGCTGCGGGGCACAGCGGCCCAGGCGCTGCTGGGGAGCGGCCGGCAGGCCCGCGCCGCTCTTCGGAGGGCGTTTTCTCGGCTTCCGCTCTGTGTCTCACCCCGGAACTGCCCCGCTGCGGGCCACAGCGGCCCAGGCGCTGCTGGGGAGCGGCCGGCAGCTCCGCGCTGCTCTTCGAAGGCAGCTGCCTCCCGCCAGCACACGCTGGAGAATGCCCCAAACCTTCCTGCCCCAGGTACGCGCTCCGGAGCAGCCAGCCTCCGTCCCCACATGGGACCAGCAGGCTCAGACAGACGCTCCGGAGCAGCTGCTCTGCAAACAGCAGTTGGATGCTGCTGCTCCTTTTGCAGTGCGGTGTCAGTACAGCAGATACCACCACTTAAACCAGCTCCATCCGTCCAGCCGCCCTTCGAAGGGAGCTCTAATTCGAACCCACCTCGCTCCCTTCCAGGGGAGTGCCCTTCACTACAGAGCTGCCGGCTATATGGTAGGTCCTGCAAACCCTCCCGCAGAACCAGAGCCACGTCAAACTGCACGGCTGCGGCCGAGAGCGAGCACGGCAGGGTGGGAGGGAAGCAGGTTCTACATGAGCATAGTGTGACTCTCTGGCTTGATGGCTAAAGCCCTCCTGGCAAAGAGGGAGAGGGAGCTGGGATGTGTCAGAGCATCTGTGTGTTTTACCTAAGGATGGTTTAACAGCAAACACAAACATTCCCCTGAGCAGGGACTGAAATGTGCTCCTCTCCTCCCTGGCCCCCCCATCGCCCTGCTCAGATGTGATCCACTAAGCCTTTGAGTAATCCACACAAAGTGGCACATCCCTCACAGGACAGACCGGGAACTCCCTTCCCAGAGGCTGAATACCCTTTGCTGCCAGGGCTGCAGCCAAGCTCCCGCCTGAGCAGAGGAGGATGGAGCCCAGGCTGCAGGCTCCTGCAGGCATGCTCAGAGCCATCAGCGCTGCGCCTGGGCTGCACTCGGCCACCCCAGTATGGCTCCAGCTGCCAGGCCAAGGCGGCTGGAGGAACACCCAGCGTGTGGATTCTGACAGACCTTCAGTACAACACCAGCTCCCCCACATGCAGGCTGACGGGTGTCTCAGAACACCAGGAAGCTGATCCGCCGGCACAGGATGCATCAAACCCACATTCCCAGTGTGTTTAGAGTCCCACACCTGGGCAGTGCTGCCCGTCAGCAGAGCACTTACTGCTATCTGGGCGATCCCTGGCAGAAATAGGAAATAACCAAGCCACACCTAGACAACGTAACACGGAACATCCTTGCGCTAGAGGAGATCCTGCACTCCAGCACGGAGCTGGGAGAAGGTGCAGAAAAGCCAACACCCTCCCAGTGTCACTTTCCAGGCAGCGTGTGTAATCCAGGAGGCTAGCACAAAAATCCCCGGCCACCCAGGCTTCTCCACCTCAGACTGGAACTGAGGAATAACACACACAACACAGAGCCTCCTACAAGAAGACTGAGGATACGGCAGAGGTGTCTCTACCAGCTCTATGAAATAATCCCAGCCTGGCATTGAGGGAAGAGCATAGGGTGAGATGTTCTAAAGAAAAATCAGTGTTGAAGCACATGAGGTGTTTCAGGAACAGCCTTTACTTGACATAAACAGCAGCTGGCACTGGCTCCCCGCAGACTCCAGAGCAGTAACTGCATGCAGAGTTTCGACAAGGGCAGATTTCCTACCCGACCAGCCCCATCTCCACTCTGGGCACTGCAGTGGGCAGTGATGAGGATAGCTGCCTCGCACAACTAACCTGCATGTTTGTCTTGGCATTAGCATTTCTGTCTCACTACAAGTGATAGCAGCCCCTGCAACCTCAATTGTATTATTTCATAGGCTAAACTGATTTCCCTGGGACCACAGTTTACTGCACGAGACACGGAGCAATATGGAGCAGAGCATCCACAAAGCTCCTGAGTCCTGAGAATATTAATGATTAAAATCGTTAACAGATGTTCTATTATTCCCTTCTGACTACAAGGTTATTTTATTTGTCCCTATCAGTTTGGCTACTTGTAGCTGCCAAATAAATACATCTCTTCATAACTGCCAGGGAAGAGAATTGCCCCATGATCACACGTGCCCAGGAATGACAGAGAGCCTGTTTTACTGCTCACACCAGTGACCAGAGGGACAGAGCAATTTTACCTGCAAAAACTCCTCTGAACTCACAAGAAGAGAGCACTCTCACTGCTTTGGTCAATATGACACAGAATACATGCAACGGGTGACGGAGTGAATTCCATCCGGAGTGTACCCTGCTAAGCTGACTTCCCAAGCCAGAAGAGTCCTTGCCGTGGGTCGTGCCTGCCGGGTCTGTCGGTGTGCAGTACCACCCTCACGAGAGAGCCCGAGAAGAAGGAAGACATAAGACTGTCCCATGTTTTCAGGCTGCAGCAGGATGTAATGCAAGAGGCAAGAAGCAGCACTGTGGTGAAATACAAACCTCGATACACTCATTTTCAGTCATCTAGCGGTGCGGGTAAGAACATGGTGGGTGGATGCTGACAGCCTCACACTCAGTTACACACGTTCAGTCAGCAAGAGGTGAAAAACACAGGCAGCTGAAGGGGCTGCAGTGCTTACTGAAGGTGAAGCCTCACCAGGTCCTGTCCTGACCTCAAGGCAAGCAGGTCTGGGCAGGAGAGATCCCCACCCTTTGGCAGAACCAGCCTCTTCGGAGGGACTTTGGTTATTGCATTAGTTATCGGCATTTTTGTATAGAGCAGGCCCTGCCTTTCTCAAGGAAAATTAAAATTGTGTTTTATATGGTAATATTAAATACAACTACATTAGATCAAGGGAAGCTGTGCTCCTTTACTGACCTCCTGTAAATCAACAATTTACAGCTTCTGCTTATTAGTGGCTTTTTAGATGGCAGTGCTAGTAGTCTAGGAGCTCAGATATTCATTATTATGGACTGAAATTATGTTCACTGGACAGAGAGCAGTTCCTCAGGATGCTTTTATTATTTAACTACATGAAAATGTTTCTCTCTGTGAGTAAACATAATAACCTTTCACCGAAAAGAGCCGCCATAAATAAAGACTGTTAGAGTAGTTTTATCATTTACGACTAGAATGTCAGCGGTCTGCGGCAGAGCAGGCTCGTTCATTTTCCACAAGTGGAAGCACAAGATTTCCGTGACCCTGCCATGACCTGAATCTTCCTAGCTTGCAAAAGCTAAAGGAGAAAACCACTATGAGCTAGAGCATCAGTGGCTCCAGCTGGTGATTCATGCACTGGAATTTTAATGCGGTAGTATTCCTACAAACTCGCTTTTAATAAGGCAGTAAACTATGTTTAGGTAAAGAGAAAAAATAATTGCTCCATTTTGGGCCATTAAAGCAGTTTTGTTTCTTACTCTACTCCCATCCTACTTTTATTTTCATGGAAAGTGCAGAGCTAATAGGAGATGAATTTCAATTAGTCACAATTACAGCTGTAATAGGTTGCATGCATTAGGCGGCTGGGTTTCATCAGAGGAGCCGCAGCAGCGGCCATCTGGGCTGCTGCTCACCCTGCTCGG